>NC_068312.1:36300480-36405480 GCF_025860055.1 Xyrauchen texanus | reverse complement strand
TATAGAACTTTTTTCATAAATGCATTAAAAAAATGCACTAAAAGTTAATGCTTACTATATATATTTTTACATCGCTGTTTTGAACGTCTCATTGTATTTCACATAAGCAAACTGAGGAAATAATCCAACACCCTCTCCAAAACCGCCCTCTCGCTCATATTGCATTCAAAAGTCTGATTCATTCAAATTAAGAAATTCATTCAGACGGTATCCAGTGCTGGGTAATAATAGATTACATGTAATCTGGATTATGTAATCAGATTAGTAAATACATCAAGTACTTTTAATTACATTTGAAAATACTCACAATCCAATTAAGGTAATATTTTTATGGATAACATGATTACATATTAATCAGGCAGAGGTAGTAAATTGTTCATAATTTATTGATCCCTCTAATTCTAAAGTAGACTACCGGCTGAGATAAATTCGGTAAGTCTTCAGAGTGTTTTTGAATGGAACAACAGAGCACGAGCGCGCAGAATGTGTTTCTTGCCCACACATATCATATCACTTCTGAAGACATGGATTAACTACTGGAGTCATATGGATTAGTTTTATGCTGCCTTTATGTCCATTTTGGACCTTCTAAATTCTGGTCACCATTCACTTGCATTGTGAGGTCCAACAGAGCTGAAATATTCTTCGAAAAATCTTCGTTTGTGCTCAGCAGAAGACAGTAAGTCACACATCTGGGATGTCATGAGGGTGAGTAAATAATGAGAATTTTTATTTTTGGGTGAACTGTCACTTTACATTTTCTTTAATGCATTTAAGCAACATTGTTAAAATCATACAAGCTACACTACTAACCTTACATTACTGACTGCAATATTAGTTGTGTAATTTGTTACAATTCAGAAGTAATCTGGCCAGCACTGACAGTACATTCTGCTATGATTAAATTACATTATCTATTCATCTGTTACATTTATAAAAGATTATATAATCTGTTACTTTTTTAAAGTGCTCCTAATTTGCAGTGTAGCTATATACTTTTTCAAAAAGTGGCTTGACTGTAGCATCTGCAAGTAGGATGTTGGAAATTCCGACTGTCTTGAGTTGAATGGCACGCAACACACGCTTAAACTTAATGCGAACCGAGCCAATTACAACCCAAATGAAGCTAATATTAAGCAGTTTATTTAATTTGTAACAAAGCTATCCTCACCAAAGACTCAATGTTCTCATGCTCAATGCTGCTTAATGTAAACGGTTACAACTCTACAACCTATTTAACTGCGTTTAGTCTCATTGTCCACAGTTGTGCTGCAGCATTTCTGTGCCCATGTGGATGAGAGGTGTGTGTAACTGACCTTTGACCTGTAGCTGGGTGGTGTGGGTGAGGTTCCCTTCTGAGTTGGACACGTGACACTTGTACATTCCTGACATTTCCCTGGTAGCCTTGCTTAATGACAGGGTTTCATTGAGTACCTGTTGGGGGATTGTAATGTTTGGGAGGTAAAAGTGATGAACAGACAAAAATGAATTTGACACTCAATTGTGCATTTCCTTTAAAGTCAACTTGAAACGTCATTTGCAACCCATTTTGCTTCGGTAAATCAATGTATATATGAGTGAACCAGGATATTCAAGAAAAAAAATTAATCCACCGTGAATTGATTGAATCATGAAAAGTGTGCGTTACATACCAAAGTTTTGCACGGATTAATTTTGCAAAACAAGATCAGCAAACAGGAACCATGTTAATAAAGTAAAATGCTTTCAAGTTGACTTTAAAATGTTCTTTATCAGCAGTCAGTCAGTTGTCATTCAACTCAAAAGCCCATCTACCTGAATTGCATCACTTTTCTCAACTCTATCTCCATCTTTTCTCCAGGTGATGATGGGTTTGGGGTTTCCATGAGCTTTACAGTGAAGTGTGAGTGATTCACCCAACATCACCTCCAGAAAGGCAGGTGGTGTCTTTATGAACACTGGAGGCGCTACAACAGATATTATGAAGATCAAGATCAGTAATAATCCATCAGAACTTTTTGGGCCTCAAAAACAAACAGAAAGAGGAAGTAAAACTATTATTGCATGAATGGTCAAATGTGTGACAAATCAATGCTTCTTTTTTATTCTAACCAGCTTTTGATAAAATTTACATTAATTCACAAATTTCATAAAATACAAAATACTAATGATACACCGATACTTATATATATATATATATATATATATATATATATCACACACACATACACAACAGTTAGTTCCAGTCCTCAAATCTGATTGGACGAGAGACATTCCATGAGCACTGATGGTCTGACATCATCAGCGCTCCGACGCTTCACTGTGTGTGTATCACTCCGCTTGTGTTCATGCCGTTCTCAACTAAAGTGTAAGAGCAGTGCAGATGTGTTAAGAGCTACTGTTTGTCTTTTGTTTTTGACATTACATATGTTTGCCAGCAGGTGGTGCAAAAGATAATTTTTGTGTGTAATATGAGCCAGTTAGGTGACGTGAAGTGAATCCTTCAGTCATTGTTTACATAAAACAGCTCCCAACTACTACATGACTAATGAACAACTTCAGCATTATGGCTCATCACAGCTGAGAGACACAACAGACTGATTAACTACACAACTCAAGGCGCTTACCTCTTACTCTTGCACGATATGTCGCAAATATGGCACATTTACATATCACGATAAAACTTGAAAAAGTAATGCTTACTGTGAAGCAAATGGCCGAGAATAGACTGGCTATGATTGTCACTTGGTGTGTGTGTATGCAGTGTGAATTGGTGCACATCCAAAGCACGAGAAATGCAAGAGATATTCCTCCATGTCATTTCAACATTTTCAGATTGGGCAATTATATAAGAGTTGACACATTTTAGTAAGTTGTATTGTATCTTTCAACATACCATCTGATGTATATTTATGTTTTTCTCTCAGAGAGAGAGTCAGTGTTGCGGCACGCTCCGTTTAAATGGGTAGCTATTGTTATCTGTTATAAAGCATTAAAGAGCATCAAAAAAAATGTATTGTTGAATTTTGTGATTAAAATTTACATAATTTGAAAGCTGAGACTAAAGTTCCCCCAAAAACTACTTCCGACGCAAATGATGGAAGTGCGTTACATTTGTGGATATGCAGCAAATAGTCAAACAGTAGGCTATATTATACACAGTCTATGCAATTTGGAAAAAAAGACAACTATTATTGTGATCTCTGGGATATAAGTCCTTTTTTCCCTCCCAATAAACAAATGTATATTTGGGTGGTGGGGGTTCCAATGCTCCCCGCGCTCTGATGACTTCATCATAGGATTATCACATCTCATATTGCATTTTTCAACTACTATTTTTCTCCATATCATGCAGCCCTACTTTCTTATCAGTACTGATAATCAAAGTATCTACATAGTTTCCAATTTCTTTAAGAACAACAAAAAAGAGGCTTGTGTTTGCTAAGTTTACACCCGTCTAATGTGTACTATATTTAATATAATGATTCTATTAATGATGTATTTTAATGCCTCATTTCCAATGCTCTTGTGGGTATAAAACTACAAAAAAATACATATTCATTCCAAAAATAACAACTGCTTTGGACAGCAATATATTGTGCATCCCTAAAAACATACACTCACCTAAAGGATTATTAGGAACACCTGTTCAATTTCTCATTAATGCAATTATCTAATCAACCAATCACATGGCAGTTGCTTCAATGCATTTAGGGGTGTGGTCCTGGTCAAGACAATCTCCTGAACTCCAAACTGAATGTCAGAATGGGAAAGAAAGGTGATTTAAGCCATTTTGAGCGTGGCATGGTTGTTGGTGCCAGACGGGCCGGTCTGAGTATTTCACAATCTGCTCAGTTACTGGGATTTTCACGCACAACCATTTCTAGGGTTTACAAAGAATGGTGTGAAAAGGGAAAAACATCCAGTATGCGGCAGTCCTGTGGGCTGAAAATGCCTTGTTGATGCTAGAGGTCAGAGGAGAATGGGCCGACTGATTCAAGCTGATAGAAGAGCAACTTTGCCTGAAATAACCACTCGTTACAACCGAGGTATGCAGCAAAGCATTTGTGAAGCCACAACACGCACAACCTTGAGGCGGATGGGCTACAACAGCAGAAGACCCCACCGGTACCACTCATCTCCACTACAAATAGGAAAAAGAGGCTACAATTTGCAAGAGCTCACCAAAATTGGACAGTTGAAGCCTGGAAAAATGTTGCCTGGTCTGATGAGTCTCGATTTCTGTTGAGACATTCAGATGGTAGAGTCAGAATTTGGTGTAAACAGAATGAGAACATGGATCCATCATGCCTTGTTACCACTGTGCAGGCTGGTGGTGGTGGTGTAATGGTGTGGGGGATGTTTTCTTGGCATACTTTAGGCCCCTTAGTGCCAATTGGGCATCGTTTAAATGCCACGGCCTACCTGAGCATTGTTTCTGACCATGTCCATTCCTTTATGGCCACCATGTACCCATCCTCTGATGGCTACTTCCAGCAGGATAATGCACCATGTCACAAAGCTCGAATCATTTCAAATTGGTTTCTTGAACATGACAATGAGTTCACTGTACTAAAATGGCCCCCACAGTCACCAGATCTCAACCCAATAGAGCATCTTTGGGATGTGGTGGAACGGGAGCTTCGTGCCCTGGATGTGCATCCCACAAATCTCCATCAACTGCAAGATGCTATCCTATCAATATGGGCCAACATTTCTAAAGAATGCTTTCAGCACCTTGTTGAATCAATGCCACGTAGAATTAAGGCAGTTCTGAAGGCGAAAGGGGGTCAAACACAGTATTAGTATGGTGTTCCTAATAATCCTTTAGGTGAGTGTATACAGTATGAGTGGCAGAGAGCTGAAACCACTGCTTTATGTTTTCTAACAATAGATCATGTGTTGTTAATTAGCTTTCACTAAGCATTACATGCATTTAAGTGCTCACTGAACTCAGTAAAGCATAACTAAAGGCCAAATGCTGCTATTCACCCTCTAAACATACTAGAACAAAGCAAAGACTATGTTTCCCATAACCCTGTCTTAACAAAGACAAGTTGTCGAGCACACTCATAACCGCTTACACAATTATAGCTTACAAAAAATGCTGGTAAACTGAAACTGTGCATATAATAGATGTTAAGCAGGCCGCAATGGAGGGATTCGGGCTGTGTCTTAATCCTGATCGCTCGTATGTGCTAGAGTAACACAATCGGATGCTCAAAGACAGTCCGAGACCTTCACAGGTTTCACACATGAGTGCTGATGGAGAGTGTGTGTGTTTGCATGTCAGGAAAAGAGTGTGTGAGATTTTAGAGGGGATTATCATTTTCTGGAGGTGTGAAAAACCAAACTGAAAAGGGCAAAATGAAAGAAAGTAAAATGCTTGTTTTTGCTTTGGGTAGAAAGTTAACAATTTTGGTTGAACAACAGCCGATGCTGCTACCGATATATAGAGATCAGGTTTACCGATAGACGATATAATGGCAAAATACTTCAAATTAGGTCAAAAGTCTGAACACACTTAAAAATTGTCTACATTTATGTTCCTCAAGATCTTAAAAACAAAGGCTTTTGCTTAAGTAAAACAAATTAAACACAGGTCCATAACTAGATCTTAAGTATGAATTTATGTGTATATCTGAAATGAATAGTAATGCAGATATTGAAGTAAAAAGCAAGTGTCCAGCAAACTCATCTATTTAAAATTGATTTCGGCTTACACAACCAGGTATCTGTTTATTTGCTTATTTGTCTCATGCTTGTATTTTTGTGTGTGTGTGTGTGTGTGTTTCGTGTGTATATATTATTTATATATATATTTATTGCATATACGCATATTGTATATGCATATATGTTTATGTTGAAAGCTCATTACAAATAAAATTTATTAATATACTTATACTTGCCTCAAATTTAAGATGGTTTTGATTTCTTTAAATCAGCTTGGCTGATATATTGGTCTATCACTACTGATTGTTGTTTGTGCAGATCGGTTGTGAATTTTTGGTGTTGCTAAATAAAATACAGTTTACATTTATGCATTAGGCAGATGCTTTTATCTGAAGCGACCTACAGTGCATTTATTACAGGGACGATCCCCCCGGAGCAACCTGGAGTTAAGTGCCTTGCTCAAGGACACAATGGTGGTGGCTCTGGGGATCGAACCAGCAACCTTCCGATTACCAGTTATGTGCTTTAGCCCACTACGCCACCACCAGATGTATATTCACAGATACATACACACTGATGCAAGTGTCATAAAAATTAAACAGGGTTATGCCATTCTTTCTCATTTACAGCAACAAAGCTTTTTATATAAGCAATCACTATTATAGATAATTAGGCACATTATTTCAGTAGCATGAACATAAAGCACAATGATGCCTCCACAAATGTTATATACTGTATATGCACTAATAAACTCATAATGATATATATTGCTTGTTAGCAACACTAATGAAAATTAACACATGTTTTTTTTTTGCATGATTTCTCAGTAGTGTGCATGGTGAATCTAAACAGTGTAAAGACTCAGTAATAAAACAGAGCAAATCAATTTCATGTCTTTGTTTTACCTGAGATGGAAAGGAAATTCCAGGTGCCATTCCGGAACTCATCGGTGGTTCTGTCCAGTAGAAGAATCCGACACTCAAACCAGCCCTCATCCTCCAGGGTCAATTTATCAATCAGAAGAGATGCTCCACGACTTACTGAAACACGACCTACCAGAAAATTATAGAGAGACAGAGGGAGTCCAGCATTATTCAACAGTATGTTTGTAACATAGCTGATACTTGTCTGTGATTATAACTGTAAATGCACACAAAACAACTGCAGTCTTGAAGTGTACAGAATAATATGTTGAGTAGAAATCTGCACAGATTTCAGAAGAAATGTCTGATGCTCGAAAAGGCTACTGTGCTCCAAAATCCACCAAATGCAACCAATGGAAACTATCACATCCAAACAAAGCATGCGATTTCACAAGCTGTTGAGGAATTTAATATATTAATACTGAATTTGGATGAGTAAGGTGTTCTAGGAGGTTGCTAGGTTTTTGCTTACTGGCCAAAAGTCAAAAGAGCCCACCGTCAAGTCTTTATGATATTCTGGTTTCTAGATATAACATGGAACCCTCCTTTAATATAAGTCTAAAACGGTAAATATCAAAAGTTGAACTGCTTAGAAATGCATGTTGTAGGGGGTTCTGGGTAGCTCAGCAAGTAAAGATGCTGACTATCACCCCTGGGGTCACGAGCTTGAATCCAGGGCATGTTGAGTGACCTAAACAACCAAATTGGCCTGGTTGATAGGGAGGGTAGAGTCATATGGGGTAACCTCCTCGTGGTCGCTATAATGTGGTTTGCTCTCGGAGGGGCGTGTGGCGAGTTGTGCGTGGATGCCGCGAAGAATAGCACAAAGCCCCCACACACGCTAGGTCTCCGCGGTAAGGCACTCATCTTATCACGTGGCTTGTTGAGTCACTACACCACCACGAGGACTTGGAGCGCATTGGGAATTCCAAATTGGGGAGAAATACATGCATGTTGCACCAACAGTGTTTAAAGTGTTAGTTCACCCAGAAATGAAAATCTCTCATCATTTACTCACCCTGATGCCATCCCAGATGTATATGACTGACTTTCTTCTGCTGAACACTAATGAAGGTTTTTTATAAAAATATCTCCGCTCTGTAGGTCCCACAATGCAAGTGATGTGTGCCAAAATTTTGACCCTCCAAAAAGCACATAAAGGGAGCATAAAAGTAATCCATAAGACTCCAGTGGTTTAATCCATGTCTTCAGAAGTGAAATGAGAGGTGTGGGTGAGAAACCCCTAAGGGTGAGCAAATGATGCAAGAGTTTTCATTTTTGGGAGAACTATTCCTTTAATATTTATATATACTAACACGAAGTGTGAGGAAGAGCGCAAGTGTCTGGTTTTGAAAGTAAAAATAACATGCATTTTTTCCATAGGGGAATTGATGATTAACAATAACTTATAAACATTTAAAAATAGACCTAATTTAAGCTCGGAGGTTGTTAATCGATGGTATATACTTCTGTTGAAGTCATTAGTCTGTCAGTTTTTATAGATTAATAGAGGAATTCCTGGTGGAGAACTACACTACCCATGATCCCATGAAGAGAAAAAGAGCACACAGTGACCGCCCACTTTTCAGCCGCCTGGGTTCCGGAAGTATTTTCCCCATTTATTTCTTCCATAGACATTTTTATAATTTTTTTTCTCCCCTTTTCTCCCCAATTTGGTATGCTAAATTCCCACTACTTACTAGGTCCTCGTGGTGGCCCGCTTACTCACCTCAATCCGGGTGGTGGAGGACAAGTCTCAGTTGCCTCCGCTTCTGAGACCGTAAATCCGCGCATCTGATCACGTGACACGTTGTGCATGACACTGCGGAGACTCGCAGCATGTGGAGGCTCATGCTATTTTCCACAATCCACACACAACTTAGCATGTGACCCATTGAGAGCGAGAACCACTCATAATGACCACAAGGATGTTACCCCATATGCATCTACCCTCCCTAGCAACTGGGCCTATTTGGTTACTTAGGAGACCTGACTGGAGTCACTCAGCACACCCTGGATTTGAACTCGTGACTCCAGGGGTGGTAGTCAGCATCAATACTCGCTGAGATACCCAGGCCCTCTTCCATAGACTTTTAAATAAACATCTTCATAACAGAGTTATGAGCCATGAACTAAACCAACCAGCTGCGAGGTGAATCACATCATCACAAACTTTGTTTTGAGGCAAGAAATCGGACATAAAGACAAAAGGTACAAGGCTGTGTACTTATCGTGTTTCATGAGGGCACGGACTACAATCCCATGAAGCAATGCAAATGAGGTCATTGAATAAAAAACAATGGGAGTATATAAAACTGTTGATTTTAGATTATTGATCATAAGTATAGAAACAATATATGTTAAGTCTATTGCAAAATATCCCAATATGTTCAAATATATAAGTAGTTTAAGGGTGAAGGGAGACCGACTCGATTACGTCATTCACAATGCATCATGGGAGCGCACGGTCGCTCCGAGCCCCGTTTCGTGGGTTTCGTTGGACACAGTTCTCTGATTGGTGAAGCTTTCTCTGCTGTATCATGGGTAACGTAACGTTTACCATGAATTCCGCAATCAAACACTATTTTTAAACAATGTAGTTGAAAGAACACAGATGGATGGCTTCAACGGAAGCATATACCATCGACGAACAACCTCAGAGCTCTTGGTAGGTCTGTCTTTAAAGGTTAATAAGTTATCGTTGAAAATATGGGATAAATGAATGTAATGTTTTACTTCCGGAACCAGACTGTTGCGCTCTATTGTGGTGAACAAAGCATGTCAAAAGAGCTCGGCCAATTCCCAGGATGTGATAGAGATGCTCTCCCTACACTCTCAAACTACTTCTATATTTGTATGTATCTAAAATTTTTTATATTGTTTCTATACTTGAAATCAACAAGTTTAAATCAATAGTTCTATATTTGACCGTCATTTCAATCCGATTATATGATTCTCAATTCTTCATTTGATTGTAGTTAATTTCCTCATTATATATGTTAAGTAAGCAGTCATGTGTTTGGCTTCAAATCAAAGTTTGTAATGATGTGATTCACCTCGATCTGGTTTGTTTGGTTCATGGCTTACAACTCTTTAATAAGCACTTTATGAAATAATAATATATAAATAACTAAAAGAATACCTCCGGAACCAAGATGGCTGGAAAAGTGGGCAGGCACTGTTGCGCTCTACAGGATGCCTTGGCAAACACCACTAATTACAGTTTGGAAAAACGATGTGTTTGAATGAATGTGTTTTCCACCAGGTCTTCATCTCACAGAGTAAAAAACCAAACACCTGCTGCTCTTGTTTATTGCAGAGGCACGTGGAAACATGTGCCGAGGCCAAATCAACTCCACAGATATCGGAACAGCTCTCCACATGTCACATGGTCAGCTATTTTCCTCATAAGCACAGACACAGACAAACAAAAACACAACCACAGGAACCCTGTATCATCTCACCAGCATATCAGTCATACCATGAAATATGACACGAATCAAATGCACAGACACACACAAATGTTTCAAATACTCTCCAGCACTTGAAACAGTTTCATAATACTAAGATCAACTCTTTGAAACTTGATATGTGTGTTTTCGAAGCACTGTCTTCTAGCTCTCTCTCTCTCTCTCTCTCCTTATATTTAGCTTTCAGGGGTTGAAAAATGACGAAACGCTGACAACACGGCAGATACCGACTGTGTGTTTCCTCTCAGATGTTGGAATTTGAAAGTAACCCAGTTTTAAAAGTGAAGTGACATGCAGCCCGTGTTGAGAACGAAAACCATACCAGGAAAATTGAATGCAGAATTGTTACAGTCGAGGAATTACATAAACACACCTGTGTTTTCTTAAAGGAGTTTGACATACTGTTGAACCCTCCAGCGATATGAGCAGGTATGTTCGAGTATGATTTGTAGTCCCAGACGATTGTAAAGTCAAGAATCACTATTACACTCATCCCTTAGGGTTAGAAATTTGAACCAATCCCAAACCCTTAATATTGTATTTTGGCATGCAACTCGTCCCACATAATTTGTGCTACAGACATGAATGATACCTCAAATCATGCAGTTTGTTGAGGAGAGATGTGATGTTACTTTTCTAAGCAATCAGACTTTTGATTTTCACATTCACGATTTGGAAACATCAAAGTCTGACCATGTCTGGGATGCAACAGTAATTGAAGGTTAACAGTTGACTAGAGTCACAAAACTAAACGCCTGTTCTAACTTGTCAGGGTTATTGTAACATCTCTTTATCTTTGATCAAATGTGAAACATATCTATGATTTACATCAAATCTTTAGAAGTTGCCATAGGAAACACAAATCAAACTGTGCTCAGATTTGCCAAGATACCAAAGTCTGCAATCACAAGACAAAAATATCAATGAGACATCATCAAATTCTTCCAAGACTTCCATTTATCTAAGCCATGCAATCCACATTTGTAGCTCTGTACTCTTATTACTGTAGGTCAACATTTGTCTCATTTTTATCTATTTGTAAGTCAAATTGGTAAATGGTCTGCACTTATATAGCGCCTTTTTAACACTGAACGGTATTCAAAGCGCTTTACACTGTGACTCATTTACCCATTCACACACACATTCATACACAATGGCGGCAGAGCTGCTATGTAAGGTGCTAGCCTGCCATTGGGAGCAACTTGGGGTTCAGTGTCTTGCCCAAGGACACTTCAGCATGTGGAGTTGTGTGGGCCGGGATTCAAACCACCAACCCTGCGATTAGTGGCCGACACGCTCCACCAACTGAGCCACAGCCGCCCCAAGAAATTCATTTTAGGAGAAACATCTGAGACAAATTCTGTACTTAAAGGGGACCTATTATGCAAAATTAAATTAATGTGTACACAACCACCCAACAATGTTAAAAGTCCACCCACTCCTCTTTCTTATATATCTATTAATCAAAAACAGTGTGTCAAAATGAACGGTTTTCTTTTCTACTCTAAAGTGACATCACGTTAGAGCAGGCCACGCCCACGACTGGTGACGGACCCCACCCTATTATCATAGATCCTCCCCTGAGTGATCACACACAGTCCGCCATTTTTTCCACGCTGGAACAGATACAGTGAGAACATTATATGATGTTTTACCTATATATTTACCTTAATATTTTTTATATACAGTAATTTCAAATCAGATTATTGCAATGCTCCAAAAAAAGTTGAGACAGTGGCAATTTAAAACAAACAACAATTTGATGAGTTTAAAATAACAAGGTGATGTTAAACAGGCGAGGCAATCGTGTCATTGTATATAGGGAGCCTCCAAAAACAGCCTAGTCCTTCAAGAGCAAGAATCATTTGAGACTTGCCTATCAGATGCTTCAGCAAATAATCCAGCACTTTGAGAACAATGTTCCCCAAAAGCAGACTGGAAAGATTTGGGGCATTTCACCCTCTACAGTGCACAATATAGTTAAATGATTCAGGGAATCTGGTCAAATCTTGGCAAGTAAAGGGCAAGATGATAATGCACGTGATCTATGATCCATCAGACACCATTCATCTGTAATGGATATCATGAACATGGGCTTGGGATGACTATAGTAAACATTTGTTAGTCAACACCACTCACCGCTGCATCCACAGATGCAAGTTAAGACTTTACTATGCAAAGGAGAAGCCGTACATCATCACTGTCCAGAAGCACTGCCGACTTCTCTGGTCTCGGTCTCATCTCAGATGGAAAGTAGAACAGAGGAACTGTGTTTTTTGGTCTGAGAAGTCCACATTTCAAATAGCTTTTGAAAAACACAGCCGTCCTGTCCAAAGAGGAAAAGGACTATCCTAGCTGTTATCAGCATCAGGCCCAAAAGTCAGAGTCTGTATGGGCCAGGGGTGTGTCAGTACCAATGGCATGGGTAACTCAAACATCTGTGAGGGCACCATTAATGAATACAGTTATGTAAACATTTTGGAGCAGCATATACTGCCATCCAGCCCAGTCTTTTTCAGGGATATCCCAGAATTTTCAGCAAGACAACTTCAAACCACATACTGACTGAATAAGTAGAGAGTGCAGGTGCTAGATTCGCCTGCCTGCAGTCTTGACCATCTCCAATTGAGAATATGTTGTGCATTATTAAGCGCACAATATGACAATGAAGTCCCCGTACAATTGTGCAGCTGAAGACCTATATAATGATGAATGTGGGAAATTCCACTTTTTAAACTTACCAAACTTGTGTCTTCAGTGCCCAAATGCTTAACAAGTGTTATTAAAAGAAATGGTGATGTTCACCATGATGTTCAACAACTTTTTTGGAGCGTGTTACAATCATCTGATTAGAAATGACTGTACATCTTAGGAAATAACAACATATAAATGTTTAGTCGTAGTGCTTTCAATATAGCACTATATATACTTTGTTTTTTTAGCATTTTTCATACTGTCCCAACTTTTCGGAATTGGGGTTGTAGTTCACCCAAAAATGCAAATTCTCTCATTATTTACTCACCCTCACGATATCCCAGGTGTATATGACTTCCTTTCTTCATCAGAACCACAGAACATTTGCATCGTGTAGCTTTAGAAGACATTAATTTAACAGCTGCAGTCGTATCGATTAAGTTTATGCTGACTGTCTGTTCTTTTTGGAGCATCAAAAGTCAGATCACCATCCCCTTTCATTTTAAGGACCCACTGAGCCAATATATTTTTCTAACTTTCTTCAAATGTGTTCTGCTGAAGAAAGAAAGTCATACACACCTGGGATATCATGAGGGCGAATAAATGATTTTTGGGTGAAAAGTCCCTTTGAGTCTCGTGAAAGAGCAATTTAACAATCAATTGAACAGAATGCACAGCCTGATTTTTCAAGCCCACGTTTTCTAAAAAACTTACTATGACTAACAATTAAACCAGGCTTAAACTCTGAGTTGTTTTTAAGTGACATGTTTGAGATTTTGAATAAATAGTTATTGACTGATCTAATCCTTTAGAAATGTTCTTTTCAAAGAGGAGCAGCCTGGAGTATGTTATAGAGAGGCCCATCACTCAAAGGGAGAGTCTGTATTTATGCCATCATTAAAGGGCTCCTCTAAACTGGGGTCAGAGGGCGAGGGTGGTTATTAAAGCAGGAGAGAGGGCGTATATTATCACAGCAGGTGTGGTGAATCTTCATACTTCCTGATTCTCGCCAGAGTTCACGGTGGAAACAGTGGAAAGTTTCCAATCATCAGTACACAGCTTAAAGGGATAGTCATTATTTACTTGGCCAATCAGTTTCATTCTGCATATTCAAACTTGGTGCATCATGATTGGTCATTGAGAAATGCAAGAACTGATTTTATTTACATTAGTAAATGCATTCCCATATATTTACTGTGCATTTTCAAAGAGATTAAATGTTTTCATGCAAAAACTAAAAACATTTGCTTTCAGAGACTTTGTATGGAGTTAGGATGAAAATAAGGTGCATTTCAAACTGTTCTGAGACCAGTGCAAACAGCCAGCACACTGGAGATTAAGTCATTCACTAAATAGGGAGCAAGGGAGCATCCTATAGCTTTCTATGCATCTAAGTGCATTCACTCCTAAAATCAGACCAAAAGTTCAGTTTCAGGCTGCAGAAGATGTTTGGACCACTAAACATGTTTGGCAGACATGGCAAACAAAGAAAACTAATATGGGGATGGAACAACATGAGGGTGAGTAAATGATGACATAATTTTAATTTCTGGGTTAACTAATGTGTCAAATTCTTATGGGGAAAAAAAGCCCATCAGTTGTTTTATGGTAGAGACACACCAAATGGACTTAATTAAACATAAATCATTTATATGCACACGCACACACACACACACACGCACACGCACACGCACGCACACACACACACACACACGCACACACACACGCACACACAGCAAATATTACCACTCACCACACATGACATGCAAACCAGGGGGAAAAAAAGCTGCCCGCTATTAGACACTTAACCCTTTCCCACCACAGACCGTCCGTCCATCAACGGGAACAGAGTGGAGTGTGCGCCCCCTCCCATCTTAATTCTCTCAGGTTACCATAGCGATAAAACCATGGGGTGGGTGTTTGGATTTGAATTCAGTTGCCGTCGAATACCAATGGGGCAAAAACAGGGAAGGAGGGGAAACGTCTGTGCCAATGATTTTGAAAAATTACATGTAGAGACCAGAAAACAAAATGCGTTGAGATTTACAGTAAGTGCACAAAAGGGTTGAGCGACAGACTGAATTACAGCAAGGGAGCGGCGTCTGAATGAGAAAGAGATAGAGTTGTGTGTTTATATCTGAAGACACAATAGCTCTGACAGATGCGGGTTTGTTTGGGTTTAAACGCAGCACTGTGTAGTCGCGGGTCTTTAAAAAATGCAAAACATTGTACATGTGACCAAAATGATACGTTTATAAAATCTGATTCAATTAGACTCACTGCCCTGATGACATGAAACCACTACATCTCACAACCATTGATCATATACATGCATTTTGCCAAACAAACAAAACATGCACACTGTTGTTAAATTCTGCTGATTTAATTATGCAAGGTGGCATTATCTACAGTAGTTGCCTAATACACAGTACATACGTTTTTGTCAAAATTGCAAGGGTGATTATGTGATTTCTGAAATTAATTATAAACAAATTTGTAACGTTACATACCATTAGCCATTGCTTACTAGTAAAAGTGCTTGATGAATATTCAAGATCTCTGCAGGAATGGGGCATTAATGATCCCACAGGGCAAGTTATTGATGAACAAGTATTGGATTACTGTCGCAAGTGCATTGCATGAATTTCAAAGCAGGGTTATGAAAGGCCCTTTTGGATCAATGACAAACCCTCAGCAGCCAATGAGCAGTCGGTGACCTTTGACCCCCTCCAACTCCATAATTTTCCTTCAGACACGTCCATCATTCACCACGGGTCAATACTGACATGCTGGCCGGTCACCAGGACTCAAGTGAACAATCAGAGTTTAAGGATCACAGACATACAGAGACAATGAGATGCAGCTAACCTAACTTAAAGGGGCCTTAAAGGAATAGATCCCCCTAAAAGTTTAATTCTCTCATCATATACTCACACACATGCCATCCCAGATGTGTATGAATTTTCTTTTTTCAGCAGAACACAAATGAATATTTTTAGAAGGTTTTTTATAAGGACTGTCAATGCAAGTGAATGGACATTTTGAAGCTCCAAAAGCACATAAAATTAATCCATAAGACTACAGTGGTTTAATCCATGTCTTCAGAAGTGATATGATAGGTGTGGGGGAGAAACAGGTCAATATTTAAGTCCTTTTTCACTATCAATCTCCACTTTCACATTCTCATTCTTCTTCTTTTGTTTTTGGCGATTCGCATTCTTCATGCATATCGCCACCTACTGGGCAGGGAGGAGAATGTAAATTAAAAAAGGACTTAAATATTGCTCTTATTCTCAACCACACCTTTCATAACGCTTCTGAAGATATGGATTAAAACACTGGAGTTTTAAGGATTACTTTCATGTTGCTTTTATGTCCTTTTTGGTGCTTCAAAATTTTGGTACCCATTCACTTGCATTGTATGGACCCACAGAGCTGAGATATTCTTCTAAAAATCATAACTTGTGATCTTCAGATGAAAGAAAGTCATACACATCTGGGATGGCATGAGGGTGAGCAGAAAATTGTCAGAGAAATGTCATTTTTGGGTGAACTATCCCTTTAACCCCTTAAAATCACTACAACATACTGCTTTGTGTGGCTTATTGCTTTGTCAGCTCTAATATTCAAATGTTTTCCCCACCAATCTCTAAATCACACAAGGTCTACCTCCATCACTTTACACCAGAGTTTTGTTTTGTTTTGAAACGTCTGCTTGATATTCATTGGAGGGTAAGATGTATGACTTTTGACCGGCCGTCACAATTCCGGCCCAGCTCATATGAGCAACACTCAGGTTCTGCCCCTGGGGGTGGTAGACAAGTCTGCCAAAAGATCTTCTCCACATGGTGCTGGGATCCTGGCATCAGCTTTTCAAAACTCCCTGGCCCAAAAGTCCTTGAGCGTATAGCATAGAATCTCTCCTCCACACTACAGGGTATTGTGTGTCACGTTTCGTCTCGTTTAAAAACCGTTGGATGAGTCATTTTTCAATGACAACAGAGAATGTGCTAGTATGAACCTATAGCACAAAAAATGGTGCTTCCAATGGGGGGGTGGGGTGTGCTGCTCCTCAAAAAAACTCAATACTGGCCACTCCACTGGCTCTCCAACCATCAAGATTGTTTTTTTTTATGTTTTGTTGAAAGGTGCATTGTGTAATTTTATTTTAAATGTTAAAATACTTCCTCTTACCCACTTTAATATGCAGAGACAAGCAATTTGTAGGTAGATTTCCCTAGAAAGTGTAAACATTGTGGCGCTATAAAACAAAATCCTATTTCTGCATCACAGTGCAACATTAGTTTCCATCCACCTTTCACGCTATTTTGTTATCGACAAAGTGAAAATGCGATTGCGACATTTGCCGCCTTCTGCCCGTTTCCCTTCAAATGGCCTTTTATCGATAAAAAAAAAGTTTTGGTTTAGCGCAAAAGAAATCTGCCCTGAAGCCGTTTCCATTCAGAAATTAGTGTTTATCGCTAATTTGCCTCCCAGATGTCCCAAATGTTTTTTCGTCCGATGTTTTGGTAAAATGGGGAGATTACGGAGACAATTCATTGAAATTAGACGGCTTACTGCCATTTTAATTAACAAATAACAGCAATCAGAAGAGGAGGAATAGCAATCAGAAGGGAGCAGTTGCACTTCTGATAGGACTGTAATATTGGTCCTGATGTTGCGCCTAATGTTGCGCCTATCGCAGGTTGGCACCGGTTTCCGACCCGAAAGCGGATCGTCATGGCCCTGTTCAAGCTGGCAACCTGCCGGCAAAAGTACTGGCGGAAACTTTCTGTCTCAGTATAAGGACCATCAATCGATGTGTATATCATGTGCACAGCTATTAACTCTTTCCCCGCCAGCATTTTTAAAAAAAGTTGCCAGCCACCGCCAGGGTTTTTGACGATTTTCGCTAAACTTTAATGGCCCGCAGAATATTTTCTTCCATGAATATATGAAGATGCTATATATCAAAATAAAGATCTGAGCCTCTGCTTTTAGGCAAAAAAAAAACGATTTTATTTTATCTTCATTTGTTCTTTTTTATTGCCACTTGAACAGAGGTAGGTTTTGTCAAAAACAACATTTCGGACAAAAAGCTGAGAAAAAGGCATTTTTATCAAACAAGTGCTTTAGTATTAGTATGGTGTTCCACTTCACGTTTGAGACGATTGCAGTCTGTTTCTTTGATCAAAGAGTTGCGTACTCTTTCAAAACATGCGCGTGGGTCTTCCTTACCGTATACCACCTAAAACACGGATACCCGGAAAATTCTGTGTTTGGCGGGGAAGCGTTTTTTCATAAAACCCGGAAAATTCCGTGTTTGGCGGGGAAAGAGTTTAAAAAAAAATGATGCGATGTAAAATCATGATACATTCCTGTTATTCAATCACAACTGCATTATGTCCCGCATATTTCTCCAGCAACTTTTAAAGACCAACTAAACTTGATTATCATCTAAAATGTATTTTAGCTTCATAATGCGAATGTATATTTTCTGAAGTAGCAGTAAATGCGATCAGAGTTGAAGAGGGTTAGATTTAAAACATTTAAACATTTTAAAAACGTTCAAAAGCTTGTTTGGCATTGGACAAATAGTTCTGATAGTTTATAGTCTTGAGAAAAGTTCTGCGAACGTCATTCAGCCGAATTTATTAATCTACAGAATTACGGCTAATTTAAGTTTGTGTAAAGAAAAGGCATATGTAGAACTAATAAATGTTTTATTTTTTCGTTTGGTAAAATTTTTTTTTAATTGAATGCTTTTTTCATTTAGTAATATATTTTATTTAATACAGGGGATTTTGCTGGCATTTTTTCAAAAGTAAAACTAAACAATCATTTAATAGAATTGGGCTGTAATACACTGATGCTTTTCTCCTAGTATTGTGTTTTTCTTCTTAATTTAAAACATCTTTATGCATAGAAATGATATGTTTTATGGGCTAATTCCGTGACTGCCGTCTATTATTTTTAATGGTGTGAAAAAGCAACATTAATAAATAAACGAATGATACTGCAATTAAATTAATCGCAAACAGTGGCCGTTCATTTGTTCAACGTGCATGAGATATTTGTGTTGGCACTCCTGGAAGAGTCACGTTTGCAGCATCGGATCTATATGCCGTAAAGATCAATCCATAATCACGTACAATAAATTGGCTTTCAATACGGTCGTCATGATAACGCAGGCTAACGATTGTCATGTGACACTAAATTTAATTAACAAAAAAATTGTAAAAAAAATTTTCACACGACATTTGATGTATCGACACAGAGTTTATGCGGTTGAGTTAAACGGTGCTCGGGAAACCTGTTTGAAAATAATATTTCCCCCCCCCATTTTTTTTTTGCAGTTCCATTTACTAAATACTTTTAAAAGCTACATTTTTCAGCTTAGCGAATTATTAACTTATGATTATGACATAATAATTTTTTTCTAATTCTCTTTCAAATTTCTCCCACATTAGAAAAATTATATTATTAAATAAATAATTAAAAAATTAAATAAATAATAATAAAACAGCTAGCCTAATTTTTATACTTTTAACAAAATGATTACTACTACTTTACATTATTGGTTATTCATGGAATGGTAAATCATACAAAAAAAAAAATCATGGCTTTGATTCCTAGGAAACACCTTATTTTAAGAGTGCTATGCCTTAAAGTAAGAGCTATGTGATGCGTCAAACGTGCAAACCAGCTGGTACGGCCATGAAGTTTTTCCATTTTTCTGCAAGCATGTGCTAAGTCTAGGCACAAGTGGGTTGCTGAAATGGCATGTGCAAAGTGCTAATGGGCTGGGTCAATTGTAATTTAATTCTGAGGTTGTTCTCTGGCAATTGCACCATCTGCATCCTGTTATATATTCGATTTCATGTCAAGCAGTCAATATAAACGAAGACAGCCTATTCGTAGGAATTTGGTAGTGTATATAGGCTGTATGTAATGATTTAGAATAATAGCAATAAGGACCATTTGCGTCTTACGTTCATTTGAGCAATAACTATGTCCTTGATGTGAACTCACTCACGTTTTTTCAGCCATGACTCTAGTGCTATGGTGTTTAGCGGTGAAATACTTTAGATTATGTTTTTGTTTACTCCAGCCTCCGTACCGCAATGTATGTGTTCTCTATTGGACTGTCTCACCTGTGGTCTTGACAGTGTTACGGGACGCTTTGTTCATTGTACATTTGTTATATGATTCTCTGTTTAATATTAGCTTTTTTTTTTTTTATTTCTGTACAGCATCCTTGAGCTTTGGAAAGACAAACTGCAAATGCAGGAACTGAGTATTGACTTTAAGCCGAGAACAGACCTGCTTCGAAGACATCTTGAGCAATTACCTACTTCTTAGGAAAGTAGCAAATCGTTAAAACAATACACCGACAGATTGTGCATGCACAGACAGCACAAACAATCCCACCTACAGCCACTTGCATTTTGTGTTGGCACGAAAATTGCGCTTGAATTAGCACTCTGACAAAAAATGGATAGAGCGTAGTGCACGGTTGTTGCACGTAGCACTACCAAGAAAATAGCTAGCAACTGATAAAATGTATAACTTTAATGCACTAATTTACTTTAGATAAAAGTGTCTGCAAAATGCATAACTGTAAATGCAATAACTAGGGTTGACTCTTCTGGCCATTATCGTTTTTATTGGACATTACATAGTCATGATTGATTGACAGACCTCTGGCAAATGCAGAAGCTCCCCATCAAGCAATCTGCAGTTGCGTACTAAGGCTGGGTGATAGGACGATGTTATCAGATATCGACAATATCGTACAAAGATCCCGATGGCGATTGCCACACTCAACTGACAGACGGCGATCGGCAATATCGGGAAATGGCAAACCATGGATCTGGGAAGTCAGCAAATACATTAAACAGTAGCCCAGGGTGTGAAACTAGCATCCATCAGACGCGACGAGGCTGAGTCCAGTCCACAAGTTCCTCGCAAGAGGCGGGCGACCTGTAAGATGTCTTGGAGGGACACATGACAAGAAATAATGTTAGTCACAAAGACACGCACTTGAAGAAACACACTTTATTATATTTTTAAGAACAGACAAAAGAAAAGCCATCAACGCTTGCGTCTGATTCGCTGAAAGCATGTAGCACAAGCCTGTCTTGTGAAACAGGAACATGTAAAGAGTTATCACTCATTTATCTCTGTTTTATTCTTCTGAAAACGGTTTACAAGAATAATGTAATCTATAAGAATGCTGCAAATGATCTCCGATCAACTCATGAGGTGCTGTGAGTTTAGTTCGCTTTATTTCCACGGACCAGTTCGAGGTTAACATGCATTGTAAAATAATACAAGACATGTTCACCTAAAATGCGCTCCATTTTCTTTTCTTTAGGCAGCATTAACTGTATTACCAAAATGCATTACAAACACAAATTCGATAAGAACACATATTTGGCAGCATTATTTTGGGAACACAAGGGAATTTATAAGGCTTTATTATTGTATTTACATTTAGAATTGTCATCTGTAGGCTATTAGTAATTTTCCACCTGTTGTCGCTGACTGATACGTGCGTGAAGGCAAATGGAGCCGTTGAAGATGGTAAATGTTTGGATTTCGGGAGGTGGTTAAATAAGATTTTTTGATCACTTTGTTAATGTAATTGCTTTTTTCGATTAGTTTAAAGTGTGGCTTGACAATATAAATAATATTTTAATTATAAACTTAACCAAAAAGACAAACACACACAGGTGTCGGACAGCTGTCCGTAAATCTCTCTGTCGCACTGCCGTCTTCGGTCGGCCTTTATCCCTCTTGAGGGCTAATTAGCCTGATTAGGGGCCGGGTGTGCGGAATCACGACCCGGCCCCGCCCTCCGCCCTGCCACAAAGTCATCAACAGGGGAGTTGACGATATAATCGCATATCTCAATATTTTTTAAGGTGATTATCGATAAAATATTTTTTACATATCGCCCTGCCCTATTGCACACCCTAGCGAGGTGCACTATGAGGGTGGCCTCTTCCACTGTATGGTGGAATCAAGCACCGAGTGTTTCGTTTAGCCTAGTCTCTCTTTTCCGTTTGGTTTTGTTCGGGCTGATCTTTTCCATCCCTCAGAGCTAAACCACAGAGATCCCCCATCTATTGTCTGTGGTCTGCATGTGATTGTTGCGGCAGCACCTCTTGCTGACACATTCACAAATGCTGCCATGCACAAACCGCAACAGCCTGAATATGCTACAAAATAACACACAGCACATACAGAGGAAGATAGATTGTATTGAGAAAGGCCCTGAACTTGTTTCTCTTTGTTCCGCCCCCTATGAGTTGAAGGATAGCAGGGTACTGCTGCATTACGGGATGTGTTTTGATTTGAATACAATCTGTGGTGGGGGCTCAACGGCTCCCTATGCCCCGTCAGCTTTTAACCCCCTTTCGCTGAAACCCCCCACCCTTGATAATCGCTCGAACCTCTATGAAAAGCTCTTTGTCGTGGGACAGATTACAGTTAACGTGTCCCTGTTGCTCCCTGTCTAGCAGGCTTTAGTCTTTGTCCCACAGATCAGTTAGAGAGACAGACACAAGGCTAGGCTAATACTTGAGCCTGTGGCGTGGCCCGAAGGCAGCGTTCAATACAGCAAACGTTTTACTGGCACCAATATCAAACTGTTATTGCTAAACGACCAGCACACATTATTGGGTAACCCGTTAAATGGCCCTAGAGGTTCGTCAGTAACATATAACAATGATCCAACCGTGTGAATCTGAGCTTTGGTATGTCTTAATGTCCACCTTGAATGAATGATTATGAAGTTTAAAATGCACTTGAAAACTTCAGACAAAACTTTACAAGTGCAAAGATGATTTTGTATCTCTTAAAAACAAACAAACAGGGATGCATTGATACAAAATGTGCGTGCCGAAACGGTAGCCGATTATTTAGAAAAACATCTGCTGATAACGATAGTTTTGTGGTTCTGCTTATTTTATACTATCTTGTTTCAAATCGCTGATAGTTACAAAATAAAGAAATATAAATAATACATTAAATACACGTATTTAATTTCAAATCACGAGTAAAATGGCAGTTCATAAACACTTGTCGCCTTGTTCCCCACAAAATACTATCTTATGACATCTAAACACCTTTACCATAGGGCATAACGTGTCAGGCGATACATCTTAATGTTTGCATTACATAACCAATAGGCGGATCTTTTGTGACGTCATTGTTTATGTTTGTCGCGTTGCATCATGGGAATTGTGTGGCAGGAAACACCGCTAGATACCTGTAATTTGATTGTTTTGCACGTTTGGAGGAGGATTTAGAGAAGAGGATGGTTCACTCTTGCTGTGTGGTCGATTGTACGGCTCGTTGGGGGCCTGATAAAAAGTTTTTTTCAAAATTATTGTTTTTTTTTTTTACCTAATTCATATTGACAAGAGTGTCCATATCTAGTTAATCTTATCAGAATAACAAAATATTACATTCTGTAGCTGTGCTTTGATACCTGCAAGCCTCACTAGTACATGCAGCATTTGTAAGTCCTATCCTGACAGCTGCTTCTACTTTAAACATTAAAGCTGCTACATGACTGCATGTTTCTCCAAGACTGGATTTGAAAGGAGAAATGTGTAAGCTGTGATATACAATTTTTCACCATAGTACAGACGCCATTGAAAGTCTCACACTGAACACAATTGAATTGGTACAACAGTCACTACATTTTCAATAAATAAATAAATAAGAACACTGATCAATGAAGACTTACCCGGCTTTGCAGTCGCAGTGAGCAGTGATTATTTCGCCGTTCTCTTTGGCGATCACCCACGGGAAATGCGAATCACGCTGTGACTCTGCTTGGCCAGGTCTAACCTCTGCTTTTAGCACGATCACTGCTTTCTGTTTGGCAGAAAAGATCGGCCCAACTTTTCGAGAAACAAAATAATCATAGGCCTCCAGACTTTTGAAAGCCTTTAATCTTTCATGAGTGAAGGGTCCAGGGGTTTCTATTAAATAAGAATAAATGTCTCCCCAGCAGATTGGTGGCCAAGACACGGGCGAGTCGGACTGACGTTTTTTTGTCATCCCAGATCTCATATGGGCTTTGAATAACTTCGATTTTGTCACCAATACAAATTTTGAGCTTCTCTCCAAACCTCCTCTGGTCTTCAGATGTTAAAGTGCTTATATATTGTGGATTTCGCCCGCTAACTCTCTTGAAAGTGCTCGTCGCGTCTTTACAGCCCGCCATACTGTTTGTTTTGTTGCCACACAACCACTCGCGCATGCGTACAAAGATGTCAACAAAGATCCTCCTATTAAACAACTACATTTACAAGCTTGCTAGCTCAATTGATAGAGCGTTGCACTTGCAATGGAAAGGACCAGGGTACAAATCCTGAAGAGCAAGCGAGTGGCATGTTAGCTGAGTGTCATAGAAGTGCCACAAAATGATTTGGTTGCTTTAACAATTTGGTTTCTCATCTCACATTTGCTTGTTCTGACACTATCCGTTAGGTTTAGGCTAAAGGTTTAGGGTAGGGAAACTCGATAGAGCATTCAACTTAAAAACCTCATCTGTTTGGGAGAACGTTGAACTCGCTTTTAGCGCCACACAGTGGACATTTCATCTCAGATCTGCTGCGATACGTGCAATAAACCATCCATCCATCCATCTTCAACTGCTTATCCGAAGTCAAGTCGTGGGGGCAGCAGATCCAGCTGGAAGCCCCAAACTTCCCAATCCCGAGCCACATTAACCAGCTCTGATAAGGGGATTCCGAGGCGTTCCCAGGCCAGTATGGAGATGTAATCTCTCCACCTAGTCCTGGGTCTTCCCCGAGGCCTACTCCCTGCTGGACGTGCCTGAAACACCTCTACAGCTCTCACCTAAACACCTCGTGTAATAAACCACGTTGTATAATTTTGGCAAAAATGTCACCAACATCATGTAATATTCATGAGATTCAGACTGGGAAAAAATTACACTTAAACTGGTAGGCCGGAGAAACATTATGAATGGGCTTTGTGTAACAGTCAGGTGTTAAAATATATACAGTAGCTAATAAAATGCATCGACATTCATTCTCACATATTGTAGTTAGTAAATAAATGTATTGCAGACAATGGGGAAAAAAGTAGCTGTAGCGGTGCAATGCATAAAACAAAAAGTTGTATCAGGACAACTCTGTAGACAACTCTGTTGCTTAAAATAGGGGCGATATAGGATGCATTGCATGCATCTGTTGTAGACATGGCCTAAAGACTGGTGCTCTCACAATCCTGACCCTGTGACAAGCTTTTCAATCTAGTCGACTTTAATAGCACTTTAAACACAAGACACGTAATTCCTGTTACCCATGATTAGTTTTAACTGTAAAATAACTTTCACTTAGCCCCAATGCACTCACAGGTAAAAAAACAAGTCAAGCATGAGATCCCAATACCACAGACCTGTGGCACAAAAATGGCCTGATCTGTTTCCTTGATGCCCTAGGCAAATACACACCCACAAACACACTAACAAACCCACATCTTTGTTAGAAGTGGTGCGTTCTCATCTCAAACCCTGGGAACATGATATCAGTGATCCTGAGTTTCTTTGCTCTTTTTTTGGCCACTATTTTGTTGATGACTACAACTGTCCAGTCTAAGCTGTAAAACAGGTTTCGGGATAAACTCAAAAACTCTTCCTGCTATATTTTTTTACTTTGCCATTGTTTCCCTGTTGGCTGATTAAACACGAAGTCACCTTGACTTAATTTGAGGAATTTAAGACATGTGAAACCAAAACCAGTGGTGAACCATGCTCACAGATCAAGCAAATGTAACGTGACTTTGCTTTTGAATAGGTCTGGTGATGAAAGAGTTTATCTGAGAATAGCTGAGGTGGGGGAAGGGGAGAGAGAGAGAGAGAGAGAGAGAGAGAGAAACGTGGTGATAAGGGGACTAACCACTGTGGTTGTATTTAAAGAAAGAGTTCAATTAAAAATGTTAATTCTATCTTCATTAACTCACCCACATGTCGTTCTAAACCCACATGTCGTTCTTTTGTGGAACACAAAATGTATTCATGCTGCTCCTTTTCAAACAATAAAAGAAGATTCATCAAAGGAGCACATATGACTTGATATTTCAATTGTCTAAAGCTGTAAGAAGTTATTGAAAATCGAACTCTGCTGTAGGATCATATTTCTGAGTAAATCGTTCATAAAACATTCTTGCATGAATGATTATAAGAATATTTGCTATAAATTATTTGCATTGAACAGAATGCAGCAATTTACGTGAGAACTATATAATTTGCATTGCATTACGAATGACTTGCAATAAGTTTGTGTACATTGTAAGTAATTGCTTGTTTATATATAAAATGTCAAAAGTGACACTTTTTATAAGAATCCTTTTATGAATAATTTGCAAATGAATGTGTAAATTGTTTGTAAAAACCATTCTTATGTAAATTATCATTTCGATCTGAAGTGACAATTTTCAGTAGAATCATTTTACGATTTATTTGCACTGAATTGAACTAGTGGCATTGCCAGGGCGGCCTTGGGCCAACACAAATTAGACCGACGCCCACCCAGAATATTAGAGATTATTTTTTTATTTCAAATATATATTTATAAAACAGTTTAAAGAATGCATAAATTCTCATTTCTGAAAGTGTGAAAGAACTGTTTTTATGCGCATCTTCTCTGTTGTTAAATAAAATTGGGAACAAATAGATTTGGCCCATCCATATTTATTGAGGCCCACCCAAAAGTAAACCGTATTTACGTAAGAATGGTGTGGAGAACTGAATTCAACAGTCTACGAAAACCATATTTTACGAATTTAGATTAGCTAAATTCAACAATTTATATAAGAATAGTTTAATCAATGATTGGCAATAAATTGAGTAAATAATTAGTCAAACCATTCTTACGTAAAATTGCCATATTGATTCTTATGAAGCTTTCATAAGAATTATTTTGTATGATTTACATTGAACTGAATGCATGATTTTACAAAAATTATTTTATGAATGCTTTGCATTAAACTACTCAACTACTATGCAAAATCGATTTTTCAAATGATCTAGGTTACCACTATATTACTATGGAAAACTATGCTTATAAAATCAGCAAATAAAGTTAAAAGGAAAACACATCCACACTTTATAGTGTCTTTGCAAAGAGAGCCTGCTGGACATAGCGAGATTGAATTCTGTTCCACTCTGAAAACACTGAACATTTCTGATCAGATCCTAACAGACGGAGTCATATCAGACTGTTCTCCCTCAGGGGGTCTTTCCCAAATCTCCTCAAGGCACATTTGATCAGATCTCCTTAAACTAACAGCACCTGACAGCACAGGCTGAGCGTACAAGCTCCATACACTTCCTTCCATACACATGCTACTCTGCTCTGCCTTTATTTAGCTGTTCACAACACATTTAAGGGAATAGTTCACCCAAAAATGTAAATTCTGTCATAATTTACTCACCCTCTTTCTGGTCAGTTGATAGGGACTCAATTTAAAGCTTAAAAAATGACCCAAAAGTGCCATAGAAGTAGTCAATGCAACTTGTGCCTAATATTTGAAGTCTTCTGAAGGCATACAGTAGATTTGTGTGAGAAACAACCCAAAATGTAAGTTTTCATTATTTGTGTGAAAATGTTGCTTTCATGAGTGCTGAGAGAAACATTGGAGTTATATTTGGTCAAATAAAGTGTTGCAAAACAGAGCATCAAAGATGTGACATATTGCTTAAATATAATACAATTACTTTAGATGTATTATTATTATTAGTAGTAGTAGTATTACAGTGAATATTACATAACCATACAGTAGTGATATATCTCTTATCATGTCGATGGTTTTAATGAGTTTACTTTAATGTGGTGCTTCTCTGATGCACAACACTTATATTTGACATTTGGAGGAAGAGCGTTCGGGTCATGAGGCAGAATACCTGAAGCCTCTCGACACAGGTACTGAGAACAAAATTGACCTGATCTATTACACATTCCTACAGACATGAATAGCTCTGATGAGAATGTGCTGTTTAACATGTTTGTCGCTCTCGTGATGTGGTCAGTGCTGGTCCTTTCAATAGGCTAACTAAGCAAGTTGCTTATGGCCCCCAATCCACAAGGGGGCCCCTACACCATCAAAGAAAATTTAAGCAGTGTTACGAACATACTGACGGGGGTCCCTATACACATTTCTGCTTAGGGCCAGTAAAAGGCTAGAACTGGTACTGGGTGTGGTCTGAGAAACCTTCATGCTACAGCAGTTTAATTTGAGGGTGGAAATACATCAAATGATTGAAAGCGGTAATATGCTTCATCTGTTGACACTGGGCTCAAATTAAAAACAGATTGAGCATAGAAAGAGAGGAGAGTACATTTGAAGTTACTGAGTTTTCCTTCCTTTGTTCCTTCTTTCCTTTCTACCGTCCTTCTTTTCTTCTATTTTCCTCCCTCCCTTGTTTCATTCTTTCCTTCACTTTCCCTTTCCTTTCTTTTGTTTTTCTTCTTTCCTACTTTCTTTTCTTCTATTTTCCTTCCTTTCTCCCTCCCTCCCTCGTTTCCTTCTTTCCTTCATTTTTCCCTTCCTTCTTACCTTTGTTCCTTCATTCCTTTCTACCTTCTTTCCTTCTATTTTCCTACCTTTCTTCTGTTTTCCTTCCTTCTTTCATTCTCCCCTTCATTTCTTCTGTTTTCCTTCCTTCTTTCATTCTCCCCTTCATTTCTTCTGTTTTCCTTCTGTCCTACCTTTGTTCCTCCTTTCCTTCCTTCCTCCCTCGTTTCCTTCTTTCCTTCATTTTCCCCTTCCTTCCTTTTGTTTTTCTTTCCTACATTAATTTCTCCTTCCATTTTCCTTCTTTCCTTTTTATCTTCTTTCTTTTCTTCTATTTTCCTCCCTCCCTTGTTTCATTCTTTCCTTTACTTTCCCTTTCCTTTCTTTTGTTTTTCTTCTTTCCTACATTCATTTCTTCTGTTTCCTTCCTTCCAACCTTTGTTCCTCCTTTCCTTCCTACCTTCCTTCTTTTCTTCTATTTTCCTTCCTTCCTTCCTACCTTTGTTCCTCCTTTCCTTTCTACCTTCCTTTCCTTCATTCATTCTCCCCTTCCTTTCTTTTGTTTTTCTTCTTTCCTACATTCATTTCTTCTGTCCTACCTTTGTTCCTTCTTTCCTTCATTTTCCCCTTTCCTTTCCTTCCAACCTTTGTTCCTCCTTTCCTTTCTACCTTCTTTTCTTCTATTTTACTTCCTTCCTCCTCCCTCCCTCATTTCCTTCATTCTCCCCTTCCTTTCTTTTGTTTTTCTTCTTTCCTACATTCCTTCCTTCCTCTTAATTTCTATAAATTCCTTCCTTCTGTCATTACTTTCTTTTCCTTCATGTCTTCCTTACTTTTGTTTTTATTCTTTCCTGTCTACCTTCCTTCTTTCCTTTGTCTTCCTTGTTCCCTTCCATCCTGTCCTTCCTTTCTTAATGTTTTCTTAATCGAGGCATAAATCCTTTTTTGACATTTAAAACTAGAATGAATAAGAAAACACATTTCTTCCTTTCATCATGTTTTTTTTTTGGTAACCCATGACTTATTATCCAAGCATCAGAAAACAAATATTGACTGATTATGCATTAGTTTCATCTGCTGTGCTGATAGAAAGCAGCACATCAGGTCAAGAGTGCCTCATCTGTGAACCAACTGCTCTTCCTGTCCAGACTGACACATCAGATCCCACTGGGAAAACATGGAAATTTCTGTCAGATCAAAATCATTGAAGCGAACCCAACCCAGTGTCAATGAGCCCCAGTAAGAGGTCTTGCTTGCTTTTTCAAAAAAGTACTGTGGTGGTACCACAATACAGACATAGTACAAGATGCTAATCATGGTACTGAATGATAACCATATGCCTCAACGTACTTCAAAGAATGCCTGTTATTACTATCATGCTATATGTACAAAAAGTCATGGTACTACCAAAAATGTACTGTTTAACAAATCTAGAACTAGTCACGAATGTTTGGTGTTAATCATTGCAGAAAAAGGTGGCTGGGAGTGACGACAACTCATTGTCTTTTGTTTGTCATAGCACAATGAAGGAATACTTTCTGGTATAAATCTATTATTCCCAACCTTTTATCCACTCTTAAAGCTCCTCTTCCAAAAAACAATTTTCTCTCTTACTGGGTCAAATCCATCAGATCCCCAACTTATACACAGGGCCCCTAAACTACCCTGCTACATTTGAACCCCCCCCCATTAATCCAGGGTCCTTCTCAATACCCATGGCCCACATGGCCCGTTATGTTCGTCCACCCCTCCTCCAACCCATCCCCTTTTTCTGTGCATCCATTACGGGTGCACCCCAGCTCACCCCAACCCCTTTTATCCTTCCTCTGTCTCTGCTACACACAGATGCAGACATACACTCTACATAATTACAGGGCACTTGTTTGGGTGGGTCATTTATATGGGGATATTCGTGTAACACCACAATGCCCCTCCCCCATTCAATAAATTCCAGAGCACGACCCCTCCTTTAAAAGCACCGTGATAAATGGCTATATTACCCCACCAAGCACCTCTCCGGGATGGAGTAAAGGACCCAAACAACCTCAAAAGTTATTTCAAGGGAGCTCTTGCTAAATTGTTCAGGAAATCAGCCCTTTGCAGGCCGTGTGTCCTCACCTTTGGAGGAACAACAACAGGACTATGATGGTCTATTGAGTGGATAAAGACTTGATGCAGATGTGGTCTAAACAACAGCCTAAACAAGACGTTGTAAAACAAAGGACTAGTTTTAAAGCATCCAATTGTCTCTTGGTGCAATAGCAATAAACCTTTAAAAAGTTTTCAGCAACAAAGCAGCCAGTGTTTCAAATACATTTGAGAAGATGCATCCTGTAAAACAAAGCTATTAGTGTTGGTTCCACTTACTGCACACCTAAAAATTAAAAATTCTCACCGTCATGTTGTTTTAAAACCACATCTTTCTTCTGTGGAATTATTACAGGGACAATCCCCCCGGAGCAACCTGGAGTTAAGTGCCTTACTCAAGGACACAATGGTGGTGACTGTGGGGTTAGAACCAGCGACCTTCTGATTAAAAGCCCTGTGCTTTAGCCACTACATCACCACCACTCCACATGGACTACAAATCTGGTACATTTACTAGAGCTGGACTGTCACTAGTCAGTATATGCTTTCGCTATACGGATAAAGAGCAGCTCGGACATTCTGCTAAATATCTTTTGTGTTCCATGGAAGAAATTAAGTTATACAGGTGTGTGATGTCATAGGGTCGGTAGATGATGACAGAATTAACATTTTTGATGAACTAATACTTTACTAGAATGAAACTTTAAATATGAGACTCTGAGCTCTACGATATGGCACATAAAAGTCAAAGTCATAAAAGTCTCTTCAGCAAAATTCGGACTGAATATTAATGGAAAACTGATTTATGTTAAAGGTGACACTCACCCCGGTAGTTCGGATGCACTCGTGGTGTGTAGCCACCAAATTTAATGAGGATGGGGACGTTGTATCCCAGACGAACCCACTCCACCACATGTAAGGGGAAGAGATTTGGGGTGGTGGCCCCTTCAGATGGAGGTGTGAGGCTGCAACCCAGCTCGGCAAAACCTCCGACTCTTCCCTGGACCACTGATTCAGCATGCAGAGAGGGACCTGAGAATCACAATAATACACATATGAAGTCTCACTGCAGAACTCAAATATTATTGTTCTTTTCCCTGTTGAAAAGACCAGCTTAGAACAGCATGAATTTCCATGCTATTTTAGACTGATTTATGTTGCATGCTGGTCCGGACTGATTTAAGTTGATTAGTGCTGGTACAAACAGCTTTTTGCTGATTAGTGCTGATAATTTCTACAGGTTGGTGTTGATTTAGTGCTGGTCCAGACTGATCTATGCTGGTTAATACTCGCCAAGACTGATGTATGCTGGTTACTGCTGGTTTAGACTGACTTATGCTGGTTTAGTGCTGGTCCAGACTGATCTATGCTGGTTTAGTGCTGGTCCAGACTGATCTATGCTGGTTAATACTCGCCAAGACTGATGTATGCTGGTTACTGCTGGTTTAGACTGACTTATGCTGGTTTAGTGCTGGTCCAGACTGATCTATGCTGGTTTAGTGCTGGTCCAGACTGATCTATGCTGGTTAATACTCGCCAAGACTGATGTATGCTGGTTACTGCTGGTTTAGACTGACTTATGCTGGTTTAGTGCTGGTCCAGACTGATCTATGCTGGTTTAGTGCTGGTCCAGACTGATCTATGCTGGTTAATACTCGCCAAGACTGATGTATGCTGGTTACTGCTGGTTTAGACTGACTTATGCTGGTTTAGTGCTGGTCCAGACTGATCTATGCTGGTTTAGTGCTGGTCCAGACTGATCTATGCTGGTTAATACTCGCCAAGACTGATGTATGCTGGTTACTGCTGGTTTAGACTGACTTATGCTGGTTTAGTGCTGGTCCAGACTGATCTATGCTGGTTTAGTGCTGGTCCAGACTGATCTATGCTGGTTAATACTCGCCAAGACTGATGTATGCTGGTTACTGCTGGTTTAGACTGACTTATGCTGGTTTAGTGCTGGTCCAGACTGATCTATGCTGGTTTAGTGCTGTCCAGACTGATCTATGCTGGTTTATTGCTGGTCCAGACTGATCTATGCTGGTTTAGTGCTAGTCCAGACTGATCTATGCTGGTTAATACTCACCTAGATTGATGTATGCTGGTTACTGCTGGTTTAGACTGACTTATGCAGGTTTAGTGCTGGTCCAGACTGATCTATGCTGGTTAATACTCGCCTAGACTGATGTATGCTGGTTACTGCTGGTTTAGACTGACTTATGTAGGTTTAGTGCTGGTCCAGAGTGATCTATGCTGGTTAATACTCGCCTAGACTGATGTATGCTGGTTACTGCTGGTTTAGACTGACTTATGCTGGTTTAGTGCTGGTCCAAATTAATCTATGCTGGTTAATACTCGCCTAGACTGATGTATGCTGGTTACTGCTGGTTTAGACTGACTTATGCTGGTCTAGACTGATCTATGCTGGTTTAGTGCTGGTCCAGACTGATCTATGCTGGTTAATACCTGCCCAGATGGTAAGTACTGGTATAGACTGATTTCTACTGTTTAAAGCTTCAGGTTGATGCTGGGTTAGTGATAGTCCTGATTGGACCATCCGACTGGACCATCAGATTGAATGGTCCAGACTGCTGGTTTAGTGATGGTCCAGACAAATCTATGCTGGTTAATACTCGCCCAGATGGTAAGTACTGGTATAGACTGATTTATTAGTGCTGGTCCAGACTGATTTATGCTGGTTAATGCCAGTTCAGACTGTATTCTAATGATTAGCACTGTTTTAATGCTGGTCCAGAGTGATCTATGCAGGTAAATACTTGATCAGGCTGATGTACTGCATGCTAGTTACTGCTGTTTTAGACTGATTTATGCTGGTAAGTGCTGGTACAGACTGATTTATGCTGGTCTAGAGCAATTTCTACAGGTAAGTGCTGGTCCAGAGTAATTTCTTTTGTGATTTATACCAGTTAGTGCTAGTTTAATGCTGGCCCAGATTGATTTATGCTGGTTTAGAACTGGTCCAGAGTAATCTATGCTGGCTAATACGCGCCCAAACAGACTTATGCTGGTTTAAACTGATTTATGCTGGTTATTGCTGAATTAGACAATTTTATGCTGGTTTAGTGTTTTCTTTCTGGAGTTCTCAGGTGTGACCTGTACATGCGTATGTCTTTGTGTTTCAGGTGGGAAGGAAAGATTTGAAATATGATTTTTTTTTTCTTTAATTTAGATAAATTTGCATCACAATTTTTGATTGAGTTTGATTGGACATACAACTTTTGATGTTAGCAACAAAGGATATAGAATGCCTATAAAAAGTTGATGAGCCTCTTTATTTTTCTACAATAACAATGCACAGTTATTTGATTAATTGCATTTTATTATTTTAATTTACCATTGTTTTTCCCTCCTGTACCCTACCCCATTTTTTGGGTCGTGACCCACTAGTTGAGAACCTCTGATCTAGACAGTGAGAAATGATATGTATAGACCCATTTGAGCGGTTTTGTACCCTGGGTCAAACTCTCAGATCTGCCAGATCTACCCCTGTACATCGTCTCAGCCTGAGATTAGGGGTAATCTCTCAAAGATGACCCTCGCTGATAGAATAGAGAAGCACAACCCCCCCCCTCCTATGACCCGATACCCCCTGGGGTGCACACATGGTCAGCTACCTCGAAGAATCAATCCCCGTGATAAAAGCGTGCCTGGAGAGAAGGGAAAATCTAAATCCCAGATTGGTCCAAATCCGGATTTACAGATTTCATTTTTTTTTTTTTTTGCAGAGGATTTAATTTGATTCCCTTTCCCCCAAATGTTTGGGGTGTTGCCCCCCAAATACCGGCACGAACACTCTTACTGGCTCGAGACGGTTTAATTCCCAGATTGTGTGCCATACGGAACATAAAGGGTTGTCTGTTTGTTAATGAATGGTATAAATCCTTCTACCAAACGTGTTCTGTGAGTAAACAGGGCTGAACCAAACCCCTGTTGTGTTGTTGAGATTGTGATCAAGCTTATAACAAAATAATTAACCAAATCTGATAAACAAATGTTTATTTTAGACAGGATATGTTTGGGTATGGTGGAGGGGTGAGAACTTTAAAAACACCAGCAGAGGATTCATGGGGAGAAAGAAAACAGCACACAAATGGAGGGATGACAGACCAAGTGAATGATTTCCCAAAAAAAAATCAAACATTTAAATATGCAAAATAACACCATGCATTTACAGTTGCAAAGCACCAAACTCCAAAAAAAAAATCAGCTTTGACAAGTAAATAAAACATTGTACAGTTGGCAGGTCACCTCATATAAATTACAACATTAACACACCGACTCTCTCCCAAGTATTCCTTTTATTGTAGTAAAAATTAGAAGTTGTGTCACATTCTGCACTTGAAGCCAAAATAAATAGTTGGGAAACAAAATGATGGTGTCTCTACATTGTTGAGAGAGGTAGTAATTTAAAGGTTCACTCAGTAACTTTTTGCTTGTGTCATCTTGATCTTGGACAGTGACACCTAGTGGTGTGGATGCAGCATAATTCAGAATCAATAGTTTTCAGTTACAGATGCCATTGTAGAAATTCACTATTCAGCCATGATTAATATGTAAGATTGAAATGGGTAATGCAGTCCAAATTCAAAATATTGGAGAGTTGTCTGCCCTGCCCCAGACTCGAAGCTCATGCGGGTTGCCAGAATGTTGACATGCAACTTAGCCAACTCAGCATCCGTTTTAAAGGATTTCTGGGCTTTAAGCTGTCTCCATATTCCAAAGGTATCTCCAAAATGTATCCTTGTTTTACTACGCCTCTGGTCATGGTGGTTTTTAGACAGATGGCAAGGATTTTTAGGTTGGGTGGAATCTTTAGGTAAGGAGTGGTGGTGGCGTAGTGGGCTAAAGCACATAACTGTTAATCAGAAGGTTGCTGGTTCGAGCCCCACAGCCACCACCATTGTGTCCTTGAGTAAGGCACTTAACTCCAGGTTGCTCTGGGGGGATTGTCCCTGTAATAAGTGCACTGTAAGTCACTTTGGATAAAAGCATCTGCCAAATGCATAAATGTAAATGTAATCTGTCATCTCTGATCCAGTTCGTTTGCTGGATTCCATGGCTGCAGCACAGCGTGTTTTATGCCTGCAAACTTGTTCAAATCTTGCAACCCGGCGGTGTCGAAATACTATTGGTGAGTGGGCGCGATCAAACTGGCTAAAACAGAAACAGAAATTCGGACACGGAATGGAAACTTCAAAGTGGAATACATTAGCTGTAGCATTGTTATCGGAGAAGACAATATTTCAATTTAGCATGTTTCCTAATTCTCTAATGACATATTATGGTCATTTTATGATTTTTTACAGTAAAAATATTACATATAGCACCTTTAATTTAATCCAAGAGTGCAAGTGTCCAATAACAAGATGGTTACTGAGATTAGTAGAGTAGTATTCAGCTGGTCATGTGATTTTAAAATGGCAACCCTCATGAGGGCACCCCTGCCGCATGTAGAATAAAACAGCTTTTATAAGGTTACTGATGTGTCTCATGTGAGTGGTCATGATTTTATACAAATGTTTTAAAAAAGTATTAAATCAGCAGCATTACACATTACATCTTATAACAAGCTTTTCAAAAACATTTAAAAAGTAAAACAATTACGAAGCACAAAATTATACAATAAACAAAAAATATGGAAAAGGTACCCTACAAAAATATCAAAACATTGTTTTGGCCGACGAATATTGTAATGAATAAATTGTATACATTTCAAACCATGTGACACCATGCCCCCAATCTGACTTTCATGAAAAATCATAACATAGAATAGTTGAAACTACACAAATAATTACTATAATTTAAGGTTTTAAACTAGGTCTTTGAAACCAACATACAAAACCTTTGCTAGAGAAAACACACATTTGTGCAATTGGACTTTTGTCTCCAAATCGAATCGTTACTGAGATATAGACCTTGTGACAACTTCCTCTGCGACCACTAGCCCCAGACTCTCTCTTCTAGTTTCATGGCCGCTACAAAATATATATTATATTCTCAAATCACCATACACATATTAAAGGTGTGTCATTAGAACCATTAGTGTCCAAATACTTTTTGGGGGAACTGTAATTTTTGATTCTGTATAATATGAAAAGGTGGTCATACTTACGCAGTAGACAAAGGGCAGCAGCGACGGTGACATTCAGAAGCCAGAGTCTCTTTTGTACCATGGTAAACACTCACACACCATCACAAATACCCCACCTGAAACACAAAGACACACACATGTACAGGTCACACCTGAGCACTCCAAGAAAGAAAAGTCAACATGCATAATATTTCCTGGCTTAGAGGATTATGTACATGACCCAATTAATCTATTACACACATTCTACTTCACATTATTCATTACTTGCACATGAATCTCAAAACCTCAAACCAAAACCTGTTAAGAACATTTTCGGGTCATGATTAACCTCAAAATAATAAGAAAGAAATAGGAAATAATAGGAGTAATTTCAGGTAAAAGAAAGCCTATTTTCAGAACTATTAAGATGTTTTGCATCGATTCTGCATTACATTTCCCCTCCAATACTCATTACCGCAATGCAATGAAATTGTGATATATGATATAGTATCTTTCGTATCATGAGATTCACTCTATCCTGACCCAGACACTGAACACACCAGTGGCTAACAGTAATCAACTATCTGCCACTTTCAATAGTCCTCTCCAGTATTGTGGAGGAGTTTGCCTGCAAAGTGCCAGGAAATTAAAGCAGGGGGTCATTTAATACAAACACTGACTCTCCTTTGATTGAGTACCTGAGAGCAGAAATCCCCACACCCACCTCTCTCCCACGTAGACCATTCAAAGCCACTAATACCAGCTTATTACTTTAAGTTAATTAAAGCCGATGTTACAAGGGGAGGCTATTTTAGGACAGCATGCATGTGCAATGATGAAAAAGAGTGCATATGTGTTTTGTTGGAAGAGAGTTGAGAGAATGGAACAAAAATCACTAAAAATGTCATGGCATTAGATAACAAAATACCAAAGCAAGTGGCATTCATTTGTTAAAGAAAGATGGCACAAACAGTTATTCTGCAAAAATGGCTCAGAAAATGTGATGCAATGACATCCAGACAATTTTAAGTGTGGCTTAAGTGTCCAAATACTTCCTGGTGCCACTTCAAGTAGGTATTCACAAGAAATGCCTTTTGAGGACAGATTTGGTAGCTTGCATGAATAAAATTTCCAGTGGCGACGTGTCAAACTCATCTGATTCCATGAGGGGAATTCAAATATCTCGTCTTGACTATTTTCCAAGCAAAAATGAGGAGATTTCCACAACGCAGTGGAAAGTAATTGAAAGTAATTGAAAGTAACAGTCTCAGAATACCACAGGTATGAAATAAACCACACACTTCTTCAGTTTCCACCCCATTATCCTCAGTGTGAAAATGCTTTTGGTCTCTTGGCAAAATCATTTTTAAATATAAAGTTTTGTTGAAATATTGTTGTGGGTTGAGAGCTGGTCGCACACCAGACAAGAAGCGCCACGTCGATGTGGTGCACATAGCTGTCCAAAGTTGTGAATGTAATCAACATACAGAGAACATAATGACCATTGGTGATGATTCGAGTCAAATTTATAGAAAAACTATGCTAGTTGTGGTCTGTGTGGCTGTACAATTTTAAGCAGCCTGTGGAGTCGTGTCGGCGGCGAGTGGCGGCGGTGTTCGTACATAGAAAACAATTGTTTTGTATTTTAAAATGCGCTGTGTTATCTGACAGACGTATCTCGTGCGTGACCCCCTTTGTGGCTGGGGTAAAAAATAATGCAATGCCCTATACAATGTGCGCAAATCACTCGCATATGCAACCAAATTTGAGGCTATGCGACTGAAAATGTCTGTGATTAGCCACTGGCTGGAACAGTAAATTGTCAATTGATCTGTGGAATTTGTGTCTAAAGATGGGAATTTTGTTATCTCCAATGTAGCATATGCTCAAGATCCTTTAAAGCAATGGTTCAAATCAAATCAAATCAAATCACTTTATTGTCACACTACCATGTACACAAGTGCAACAGTAGGTGAAATTCTTGTGTGCAGTTCCGAGCAACATAGCAGTCATGACAGTGACGAGACATATACCAATTACAATAAACAACATACTTACACAAAACAATTTACATATCAAATGTACACATACTTACACAAAACAATTTACAAATCAGATGTACACATACTTACACAACACAATAATTATATACAATGCAGAATATAGAACAGAATATACAATACAATACAATAAGTGGGAGTATATGAAATATATATGTGTATATATATATATATATAGCAGTTGTATTGAGGAGAATATGTTGACAGTCCAGTGTGAGATTATAGCTGAATAAAGTGCAGTGCTAATTATTGATCCTGATAGATCAAGAGTTCAACAGTCTGATTGCTTGGGGAAAAAGCTATCATGTAGTCGGCTGGTGCGGGTCCTGATGCTGCGATACCGCCTGCCTGATGGTAGCAGTGAGAACAGCCCATGACTTGGGTGACTGGAGTCTCTGATGATCCTCCGAGCTTTTTTCACACACCGCCTGGTGTATATGTCCTGGAGGGAGGGAAGCTCACCTCCGATGATGTTCCTGGCAGTTCGCACCACCCTTTGCAGGGCTTTGCAGTTGTGCGCGGTGCTATTGCCGTACCAGGCGGTGATGCAGCCAGTCAGGATGCTCTCTACAGTGCTGGTGTAGAACCGTGTGAGGATGTGGTGGTTCATTCCAAACTTCCTCAGCCGTCTCAGGAAGAAGAGGCGCTGGTGAGCCTTCTTCACAACGGCCTCAGTGTGGACGGACCATGTGAGTTCCTCAGTAATGTGGACACCGAGGAACTTGAAGCTGCTGACTCTCTCCACCGGTGCTCCATTGATGGTGATGGGGCTGTGTTCTCCGTCTTTCTTCCTGAAGTCCACAACAAGCTCCTTGGTTTTACTGACGTTGAGGGAGAGGTTGTGCTCCTGACACCAGCGTGTCAGAGTGTGCACCTCCTCTCTGTAGGCTCTTTCATCATTGTCAGTGATCAGACCTACCACCGTCGTATCGTCAGCAAACTTAATGATGGCATTGGAGCTATGTGTTGCCACACAGTCATGTGTGTACAGGGAATACAGGAGTGGGCTGAGAACACAGCCCTGCGGGGCTCCAGTGTTGAGGGTCAGTGATGAGGAGGTGTTGCTGCCCATTCTAACCACCTGACGTCTGCCTGACAGGAAATCCAGGATCCAGCTGCACAGCGAGCTGTTTAAGCCCAGAGCCCGGAGTTTCTCATCAAGCTTGGAGGGCACTATGGTGTTGAATGCTGAGCTGTAGTCTACAAACAGCATTCTCACATATGTGTTCCTTTTTTCCAGGTGGGAGAGAGCAGTGTGTATTGTAGATGCAATGGCATCATCAGTGGAGCGGTTGTTGCGGTAGGCAAACTGCAATGGGTCCAAAGAAGGGGCAGAACAGAGCAGATGTGATCTCTGATTAACCTCTCGAAGCATTTGCTGATGATGGGGGTCAGAGCAACAGGACGCCAGTCATTTAAGCATGTGATTATAGCTTGCTTCGGTACAGGCACAATGGTTGATGTTTTGAAGCATGTGGGGACTACAGACAGGGAGAGGGACAGATTGAAAATGTCCGTAAAAACACCAGCCAGTTGATTCGCGCACGCTCTGATGACGCGGCCCGGAATGCCGTCTGGACCCGCGGCTTTACGGATGTTCACCCGTCGGAATGATCGGGTTACATCCACAACAGAGACGGAGAGTGAATCAACCTCTGTAGCGTCAGTCGCGAGTGCACTCTCCGCGAGGGCGGTGTTACTGTCCTCAAAACGAGCATAAAATGTATTAAGTTCGTCCGGGAGAGATGCAGCGGTGTTCATGGCGGAGACTTTATTCCGCTTGTAGTCCGTGATTGTGTTAATTCCCTGCCACATACTTCTGGAGTCAGTGGTGTTGAACTGACTTTCAAGTTTGTGCTTGTACTGGCGTTTAGCTGCACTGATAGTGTTACGGAGGGCATAACTGGCTTGTTTACGCTCCTCCGTGTTAGGAGAATTAAAGCGGAGGTCCGCGCAGTGAGTGCCGCGCGAACATCGCCGTTAACCCATGGTTTCTGGTTGGGGTATATCCGTATAGTTTTGGTCGGAACAACGTCCTCTACGCACTTCCTGATGAAACACGTTACGCTGTCAGCGTAAACCTCGATGTCGTCATCAGAGGCGGACCGGAACATCTCCCAGTCCGCGTGATCAAAACAGTCTTGTAGCGCAGAGTCTGATTGGTCCGACCAGCACTGGATCGTTCTGAGGGTGGGTGCTTCCTGTTTCAGTTTCTGCCTGTAAGCGGGCAGAAGCAGAACGGAAGAATGGTCCGATTTGCCAAATGGGGGGCGGGGGAGGGGGGAGGTTCACCCAAAAATGAAAATTCTCTCATTATTTACTCACCCCCATGCCATCCAAAATGTGTATAACTTTCTTTCATCTGTTGAACACAAACAAAGATTAAGATTTAGGAGAATTTCTCAGCTTTGTAGGTCCACACAATGTTGGTGAATGGGTGCCAACATTTTTAAACTCCAAAAAGGAAAATAAAAAGTACTCCAGACGACTCTGGTGGTTAAATCCATTTAATATATATATATATATATATATATATATATATATATATATATAGCAATATAAGAGGTGCAGGTGAGAAACAGATCAATATTTAAGTATATTTGTTTTTTTAACAATAATTCTCCTCCCTGCTCAGTCAATCTCAACTTCACTTCCACATTCTTCTTCTACTGTTTTTGGTGATTTTGGTGGGCAGGGAAAATAATTTATGCTTCACAAAATGACATAATTTATCTGTTTCTCACCCACACCAATCACATTGAATCTGAAGATATGGATTTGATCACTGGAGTCATATGGATTACTTTTATGGTGCCTTTATGTGGATTTTGGAGCTTAAAAATGTCAGCACCCATTCACTTGCATTCAGTGGTGATTTCTCAGGGCCAGTAAAGCTGGTGTAACATGCCTAATAATTAAATACTTTTTCATCCTTTCATTCTCAATGACCTTTTTGCCTATGTTTTATCAATCGCTTTCCACTCCTAATTCATCTACAAACGAATAGCAAAAAACAAAAAGTTTATCCAATCAGAATTTATTCGATGCTTACAAGCAAAGTGTGACAACTGTTTCACAAATGCAGTGTGAGATTCTGAGCTCCACCCCGTCAGGCCTTCATAATTTCAACAGAATCCCTAAACACTGCAGTGAATAAGGCATCTGAAGTCAGTTTCATCAGCCAATCAGATGGATTTATTTGTTCCTATGGGTGTGGTCTTTAGGATATGTCCCAGTCCAGGCCTTGAGTGACGCAATCACGCTTTAAGTGATGTACGTAATTTGGAAGCGAAGAGCGCGAGATCTTGTTGACGAGTCGGCTGTCATCACTGCTGGTATCACCATTGAGAAAGAGATCCTTATGGCTTTACAAACCTGAGATGTTCTGCATAACAGTGCGATTTAAACAGGAAAGGAGGACTGATTTTCACTTTAAGTGAATTGGTAAGTGCTTTTGCTTTGTTATAGCAACATCAGGAGTTTTCTAAGTGTAAATTAGGCTGCTTGAGTATCAGTGTTTGATCAAGTTTTGAAAAGTAACCGTGTACAATAACGAAACAATTTATTGCAAGCAAAATTTTAATTGCAAATATTATTAGAGAGATTTTTCTTTGTATTAGACCTCCTTGGTTCTGGCTTTCATGCATGGACGTGTTTTTAAAATGTCAATTGGTATTATTAGTTGACTGCCACATAATATGTGATCGTCTTATTCATTGTGAAACTGTGTTTTCTTAATGGCATGAATCGCACTGAAGGCCTAGACTTAAAACGCACGGGCCACGCCAGCTTGCATTATATAAACCTACAGAGCTGAGAAACATCTTAATTTGTGTTCTGCAGAAGAAAGAAAGTCACACACATCTGGGATGGCATGAGGGTGAGTAAATCATGAGAAAATTTTCATTTTTGGGTGAACTTTCCCTTTAAGAATGAGGAAACAAAAAGAGGGCTGCTTTGTCTAGTATTTGACGAGAATTAGATTTCTGTGTAAAACAGGTCTCGGCTGCTTTTGCTGCACAATTTCTGTGAACAAAAAACACATAATACCTGAGGTGTGAATGGTAAATGATCCTGCCAGTGCTAAAGTGTCATTTAATTACAAAAAATATATATTTTCAGGGTTTAGACTATCCAAAATCTGATCACTTAGGAAAGTAAATGCACACCTCTCATTGACAAGCCGAACAATTAAAGCCGTAACGCTTGTGTCTGTCGCATAAACTGTGTGGGATGAGTTACGAGCCAACGTTTTTCTGGCTGACCAACAAACCAAACCAGCCAACCAAATGGCTTTGCTTAAGTCTTTGGCGTCATGTGAGCTCCTGTGCTAAAATCCAAATGTCATAATCCCATGGCTAGAGTCAAATAGACCAGTGTAGGGGTGCGTATTTACTCCGTCCAGGAGTCAGTGCTTTATTTGCTAGCATAAACGCTTCAAACAGGTTTAGAACAGTAGGAACTGATCTCGAATCAGCCTTCAGGATGTGCCAGATTAGGGCAGGGCATTGTGTCCCTCTGTGTGGAGTCTCTAAACAGGCAAGCTGTTGAACAAGGCCTCCTTGTGAAAGTGTCTTTCAGAGAGAGCAGAGCAAGCATTCGGCACATGCAGAGAAAGACAGACAGAAATAGAGTAAAGCCTGTGTTTCAAGAGGGGAGAGGATGGGTGAGATTGAGACTTTCTGGCCCAGGGGTCTCCAGGTCTGTCCTACTCTGGCCAAAATGATTACAGATATAGTTCAAAATGCCACACAGGATTGGAACAACATATGGGCAAGCACGGGAGAAATATGCCACAATTCAACAATGCAAAATATAGCAAAGCTTCACTAACAATCTTCAGTTGTTTCATGCATTACAGCTTGACACCCATTTGATACAGAACTTTAATGCCTATAAGAGACAGAATCTGTGTCACACTTCAAAGGCTGAGTGCTAGGAAAGATGCGTCCTTTGAAGGTAGCGGTATACAGAGTGTACTCCTATAAACAAGCCTCGTTTAAATGAGACGCTCTTCGTGGACAAACTGAAAAACAGGTTAACCCGTGCGAGCAAGAGTGAGTGAGAAGGGAATCCCTGAGGTAAACTTTAGAAGAGTTATAATAATGACCCATAGTAGAGAGAAAAGAAAATGTATTTTAGAACTGTACTTTAACATTTAGTTTATAATACTTTATTTAAACATTTAATTCTAATCATGCATAGCAAAGATGAGGTAAAGCATTCAAGTCTTTCTCATTAAAGGGCACCTATTATACCCCTTTTGTAATTTAAATGCAATTTAAAACTTTGTTGTCCCCAGAATGTGTCTGTGAAGTTTCAGCTCAAAATACCCCACAGATCATTTATTATATCATGTTGAATATGCCAATTTTTGGGTGGGAATAAAAATGAGAGATTTAAATGCAAATGAGCTGGTGATCCCCGCCCCTTATCCAGAATAGGGCAGAGTTTTGACATGTCTACTTCGGATAACTAGACATCATAAGCAATATGACTGACAGTGAAAATAGTGGTGTTCAGCCCGTTATGTTTGAACCGAGTCAGACACTGATGAGGGAGAGACTCCGTCAGAAATAACAACTTTGAGAATGAACCAGGAAGTTTCCGAATGGTTATTTGATCATTTATTTATTTGCAGTTTTGCAACGATGGATGAGCAACACACACACACACACACACACACACACACACACACACACACACACACACACAGTTACAACGTTTGCTATGCGCTATAACAAAACAATACACATATATAAACATGTCCGTCAGCAGTGTCCATCAACAGTCATGGGTGGGGCCTGTACAAAGTGACATCACTTTGTACAGAATCTGCGAAAGGCTTGTTCTGAGACATTGTTTATGATTAATGGGGATTAAAAAAAAAGGACTGGGTGGATTTTTATCACTGTAGGGTGGTTGTGTACACACACTTCCAACACGCATTTATGTTCAAGCACCATGTAAAAGTGAATTTTGCATAATAGGTCCCCTTAAACGTGCTCATTTACAGACGCTCTTTACAGAAATGCCGTTTTTTGTTAAAGAGACAGTATCAATTTTAGAACGTATTAAACAAATCAATGTAAATACTTACAAATTATGCAATGAAACAAAAAAATAATGATTGAATACATTGATTTGTAAAAAGCCAAAATGTGACCAACATGATGAAATAAATTAGTAATTAATTTCTTACATATATAAGCAAAAGGGACATTATAACTGAAATCCACCCATATGAATTGATATCGAATCGGAAGCCTGAGAATCAAATTGGGAAATCTGTATCAACACTCAGCCCAGGTTGTGAGTGCCAACGAAGAACACACCTCTTGCATCCTCTGAATTCTGGTGAAAGGTTGCATTCAAAAGCTGCATTTGGAGTGTTATAGTTACTTTTCTAAAATGAGACAGCCTCGATGACAAATTCGGCCGACACATGCGACCTCCGGAGCATGCAGCCTTCAAAATGAGACACATCCAGGGAGTCCTAATCACAGGCGACTTCTGCAGCTGCACAAGCTTTAAAATGTCTTTGGATCATTTGAAAAAAATCTCACAAATATTTCATACTGTGTGGGGTTTTTTTTCACCTTACAGGCAGTAACGGCCTGGAATGAAAAGTTATAGTGTATCATAAAAACCTGTTCGTAATTTCACACCAAAATATAACTGATACTTCTTTAGGGTGCAGAAGAATACATCTTCCATTCTTTCCATTCCATTCCATTCTAATGGAATATTGCAGGCTTCGAAAAGTAGGCCTTCTTTACTTGGAGCGCATCACAAAAATGTAAATGACAGACTAATCTGGGATCCTCTGGGTGACATGTTCAAACCCCAGACTATAGGATACTGCCAATCTTTAAGTCACCGGTTTGGTTGCACAATAGGGGTGGTTTAATCTGAAATCAGGTGGCCTTCTTTTAAAATAAGCCTTTAAACATCTCCTGGAGGCGGATGACCTGAAACAGATGCTTAAGACAGGTTATAAGTTGAACAGAGGTCCGATCACCTCCGAACTGTCTAGGACATGACAGGACATGCTCTTGACTAATAAGGTTGACCACATGCTCGCTAGTAGCGATTTGTGACGGTTGGTGCTATTCTGGCCAATCTCATCTAAAACCCTCAATGCAACATACAAGATCTCATACTCTTGTACCTTTCAGAGTAATTCTGGAACTTTGTATTGCGACACTTCAATGAGACATGTTACCGCCTCCCAACGATGAATCGCTTGTGTTGTAGTGTTCCTCATTTCTAAGTCGCTTTTGGTTAAAACATCTGCTAAATCATAGAGGGGTTATATTCATGAGGAAAAGAATCACTGATTGGGCATTTCTATAATATTTATCGCTATAAAAATATAGCCCTTCCCTGGTGGTCTAGTGGCTAGGATTTGGTGCTCTCACCGCCGCGGCCCGGGTTCGCTTCCCGGTGAGGGAATATGTTTCGGGGCGGCTGTGGCTCAGGTGGTAGAGTGGGTCGGCCGCTAATCGCAGGGTTGGCGGTTCGATTCCTGGCCCACAAGACTCCTCATGCCGAAGTGTCCTTGGGCAAGACACTGCACCCCAAGTTACTTCCAATGGCAGACTAGCGCCTTGCATGTCTGAAGCGAGGCCGGGAAGATAAGTGGTGAACGAGTTCCACCTGTGTGCCACACCGGTCTCATGTTCCAGTGAGGGGTGGCAGGAGTATTTCGGGAGAGAGAGACACACACGGACCTGTGCATGTTTATGTACTGAAAGTAAAAGCCGATGATGTTTGTCTACTTGTTTGTTCAGCTGGTCCCAGCTTCACCACAATCGCCACTGGTGTTGGCCATGAGCGGGAATCGAACTCGGGTCGCCGGGTTCGTAGCGCAGCACGCTAACCGCCACACACACACACACACACACACACACACGCATGCACGAGACATTTAAAAGCATCAGTCGTGAGCAGGTTCACTTCCCAACATGCAAACAATACTGACAAACATGTGGGATTCGATGTCAAATCAATCAAATTTCAGAAACATCCCTGGCTGAAATGTTTTATTCTGTTCTTTTTCTTACGATATTCGTATGATTATTAAAGCCAGTGCATTAAATGCCAAAGATCAGTATTTCCTGAGTAATCCATTATTTGTAGTTCAATATAAAATTCTCTTATGATTTTAGAGGAAATCTACAACTCAAAAAATGTATTTAGAAAGGTGGCAGTGTTACACAGAGACAGGTCTATTTGTAAAAATCTGTTGACTTCAGCACTCCTTGTTGCATTATTTATGGCAATTGAATCCAAAAATTGGGGACAATTTGTGTTGCTTTTTCAATGTTAGTGTGCCTATAACACAAAAACTATTAAAGATATCTTAATATCCTTTTAGATTCTGGTTCAAAACAAACTTTACTTCATTTATAAAGCCCAAGATGACTAAATCCTAGAAATATGGGGCTCTCAATGTAGCTCCATAAAAATTTTTACCCATTTTTGTACCCTCAGATCCTCATTGACCAATTAGAGCAATCATGGCAGATGTTGAACACAAATGTTAACATGCGGACCAGCCAGTGGTTGTGAGACACAGTAACTGTAATGTATTATTTCCCTCCATATTTTGGAGTAAACCTTTTTCCTGTACTAAAGTTTAATACATGTGCATAACTCTACTGGAATAAATCGATTGCGAGTCGAGTCTTTGGTGCACTAGGAGCGCTAGTGAAGTACTGCTCAGAAGTCAGTCACTAAGGTTGCATTTTCTGTAAGGATGCTCCCTCAGAAGTAAGCTGCCAATGCAGGAGCCACTAGGTTTGGAACAAAACTCATTTCAGGGATTGCAAGAAATCTTAAAGGGATAGTTCACCCAAATATAAAAATTCTGTAATCATTTAATCACCTTCAGGTTGTTCTAAATTTATATGACTTTCTTTCTTCCATAGAACACAACATATCATCCGAGGCCACGTTCATGCTAATATGTATTTTTTAAAAAGCAGTCATTTCACATGTTTACTTCTTCAAAAACGCTCTAAAAAATGGACTTTTGAAATTTGCAAACACATGCAAAATCTGATACCAAACAGAGCTCAAATTACTTTTGAATTCTTTCCATGCCAGATGCATGTATGCACATAAATGTGGACTTAAATGGAATACCAAAGCCAGTAGATCTATACAACTGCTTACCTGAACAGGTACTGTATGTATACAATGAAGCAATCGAGTTTGTGAAAGACACATTGTTTAAGTGTGTGCATTTGGATTAGTAGGTGCACAACAAAACCAGACAGACGACAATAAAATGCACAAATGCACACAACTAAAAATAATAGCGACAGTAAGACACATTTGTTTTCCTTATGACCTTTGGTCTTACAGCAGCTGTGTGTATCACAACACACTCTCTAATGTGGGTTAAAAATATGTGCTTAAAGGGACAGTTCACAAAAAAATTACAATTTTGTCATTGTTTACTCACCCTCATTGTCGTTCCAAATCCGTATGACTTCAGTTATTTTCATGAATTTTTCCTTTAAGCACAGTGCAGGAATACAAGGCTGCTACAAGCAGATGGTAAGACAGTAAAGCTCAGTGTTGAAGCAGCATTGACATTGAAACTCACCTGTGACTTTAGTCCAAGTTAAGCCACTCATTTTGACATGGTTAGGTGTGACCCAATGACCCAAGGATACCACAAACTAATCCAAGCAGGACTAGTTAAACAGCTTTAAACATTAGCTTGCAAAGCACATGCTTGGCAAACAATAACTGTGAAGAACACAGTTTGACGCCATGTATATTTACATATATAGCTCTGGCCCTTCCTTCTCTCATTTACTGATATCTCATCTTTTGACAAATATATGGCCAATCAGGCACAGGAAATAAAGACAAAACTTGATTTAGTATAGTAGATCAAGCCATTATAGAACACATATTTGCACAAATGCATGTATTATGTCTAACTGTGAATACTAAAGAAAGAAGTAGGATAAATACTGTATATCAACCAGTGTGAAAGACTACACTATAATACACACTTCATACACCCCAAAGTTCCCAGAGTCTGTAGAATAGGTCTTGATAATGCATTATTGGCATTCCTAATATGGCCATTCATAAAATGCATAGATAGAACGGCCTCCCAGATGTAATCAGTCTAATATACAGTAGGTCACATCTGTAAATGACTTCAAGTTTGCAAACATGAGGATCAAAAAATCAAGTGTTTTAGGCATCAACATAAACATCTGACCAAAAGGTCTGGCACTTGAGTTCAAGGAGTGGCCCTAATATAACATATAATGTGCAAACATTTATTCAGCTATAGATTTCTTAAGACAAACTGTTAGTTTGCCTAAAAGTCTGGAGTACTGTCTTTTTTTCTGTGACTTGAAGACTGACTTGGTACAATCCTAAATACGGACTTGAGAAGTAAAGCTTGGTTACATTGTTACATCGTCATGGCAACAAAGTTGTAAATTGGATATTTCTTTAAACAGATGAGGTTAGTAAGTGATTTTAGCACACTAAAAAACTCATGTTTACATGCATACTGTTTACATCTTGAGGTTATACTTTTGAAACAGTGAGTATTTTAATATTTACAGATTGGCCCCCATTGACTTCCATTGTAAGTGCCACATTGGAACCCAGAATTGGCTTCTTTTTGTATTTTTTAAGAAAATTAGGGATGAGTCGAAATATAAATATTTTTTTGTGGTAATCTTGATTACACCACAAAAGCTGTAGACTGAGTTTAACTTAAATAACCTTTTTGTTCATTTTCTTTTTAGCTTTTGAGTCATAGTTGAACCTGTCATTTTGTTTGCTGCTATCCTGATTTGTCTCTTGCAATATTATGTTGTGTTGATATCTTTGTGCAGCACTTTTATCAACATGTTTGGTTCTTCAATGTCCTGTATAAATACATTTTACTAGACTTTGGTGCCAAGTGTATGAGGAGCCACTTGAATCACATAAGTGGTCCTTGAAAACAAATACCCAATCATAGCAAGTACAGAATAACAAGTATTCTTCTGATCTAAATTGCGCATAATGCAATTTTACTAAGGGTCTGAAAATGTTTGCACAAGGTGTCAGCATCCAGAATACCTAGCATGTGTCCTCTGCTTTAGGGAAGGAGTGTACTGTATTGGCCATTGTTCTCTTGAGGAACCCTGAACCCCATGTGCAGCCATCAAACACCTGCCAGTGCCTTTGAGTTTAAATACCCCAGAAAACTCACAAAATAGACGTTTCAACAGAAACAAAGGCGTAAAGAATAAAACACAGAAATCTAAATGCTGCATACAAGATAGGACCAGCACATTTTCAACAGAAATCCTCCAGAAAGGTAAATGGCTGCTCTGATATATGAATTATGCATGTTGATATCTCAACATCTGCTATAAGCGATTGCAATATGTCTAAGTACATATACAAGTGTGTATCTTACCTATTTGAGGCACTTGACTGTGATGAAAACACGAAGGTGTCACTCCATTGATGGGTTCTGGTTTTCTTCGGAGTTGCAACAAGTATTCTTCATAAGATAATGTCTCAAAGGTACTTTAGAAATCGCCTAAGATGACTGAAAGGAGTCAATAATAAAAACCCAAACCCCATGTATCCTCAATAGTGCGTCAATGTTACAATGTATCCCGCGGCGCTTTGAAACTTTATTTACCCTCCTCTGATGTTCAGAAAAGCAGGTTTGGTTCTACTAGAAAGCGAATTTAGAACTCTTTAACGTTCCACCTCAATTAAAAAGAAGTTCCGTGGAATTGTGTGCACGTTAAATCTGCAAAACTCTGTCGTTCGACGTCCATTCGGATTGAGTCAGGCTCCAAACCGAACTGAAGTTTCCCGCGGTCTCGTGTCCTCCACAGTCGCACAGTGTTTCAATGATTCAAGTGCAGATAGTTTGTTACAGTATCTAACATGATACATCAGTGTTACAAAGACAACGCGTGAAATATGCTGGAAACATTGTGACGCGGCTCATTCGATCACCGTATCAGACTCACTGACTCTGATTGACTGAATGTCTCTCGTTCTCCTCTCTCTCTCTCTCTCTCTCTCTCTCTCTCTCTCTCTCTCTCACACACACACACACACACACACTTGAAACTTGAAACACACACACTTTCTCTCTCTCTCTCTCTCACACACACACACACACACTCTCTCTCTCTCTCTCTCTCTCTCTCTCTCACACACACACACACACACACACACGCACTCTCTCTCTCTCTCTCTCTCTCACACACACACACACACACACACTCTCTCTCTCTCTCTCTCTCTCACACACACACACACACACACACTCTCTCTCTCACACACACACACACACACACACTCTCTCTCACACACACACACTCTCTCCCACACACACTCACACACACACACACACACACACACACACACACACTTTCTCTCTCTCTCTGGACAAGGTGGACAAGAAACATTTTGTAATACATTTTGGTTTAAAAACTATATATTATAGTATTTTATTTGAATATGCTATTATATAATAATACTATATTATATAATACATTTTTAAACAATAAAAAAAATGTACATTATTGTATTTTTTATATTTTAACACATTATACCGTTACAATTATTAGATTCCTCCGTAAGGAGGGAATCTATTGTATTTGTCGGTTTTATTATTATTAGATTCCTCCGTAAGGAGGGAATCTATTGTATTTGTCGGTTTTATTATTATTATTATTATTATTATTAGATTCCTCCGTAGGAGGGAATCTATTGTAATTGATGGTTTTATTATTATTATTATTGATTCCTCCGTAGGAGGGAATCTATTGTAATTGATGGTTTTATTATTATTATTATTATTATTAGATTCCTCCGTAGGAGGAATCTATTGTAATTGATGGTTTTATTATTATTATTATTATTATTATTATTATTATTATTATTATTATTATTATTATTATTCTTCTCCTTGAGCCCCAATAGCTCAAAAAGTCACTGGTCAAAAATTTTCTAAATTGGCACATTGATACTCCATGCCAACGGGTACCCCCAAACCAAGAATGGCCCACATTCGCCCATAGGTGGCGCTACAGGCCACGCCCAAAAAACAAAATTCAAAGTGATACAATTTCCACGCCATTTGTCCAAATCTTCTGAAATTTGGTGTACATGCCTCATTCCTCATGGGGAACAAAAAGCCTCAAGAACCCATAACTTCCGCCATGATGGATTTTCCCGTACGTTGAAAATTTGCGAAAACCTACAAAACTCTTCTTCTCCTGAACCGTAGCTCCAATTGACTTGAAATTTGGTACACATGTGTAGAATGGACATCCTTGAAAACGTTACTTAGGAAAAATGAATACGATACAAAATGGCTGAAAGGAGCGTGTTTATGTAAATGTCCAAATTTTAACAATATATACGTGTCAATAAATCAAATGTAATTTTGACTGATGGTTTTTCAAACCTAACATGCTTCAAGATGACATCACTCTGAAGTACTGCAAAGAATGGCCAACATTAGCCTAGGGAGCTACAGGCCATGCCGAAATTCCCATTTTCTGGTCTAAAATGTTCTAATTTGGTACAATGGTACTACAGGCCAACAGGAACCCACAAACCAAGAATGACCGACATACGCCACTAGGGGCACTACAGGACAAGCCAAAATTCCCATTTTCTGGTCAAAAATGTTCTAATTCGGTACAAGAATAGTACAGGCCAACAGGAATCCACAAACCAAGAATGACCGACATTCAGCCACTAGGGAGCACTACAGGACAAGCCAAAATTCCCATTTTCTGGTCAAAAATTTTCTAATTTGGTACTTTGATACTACAGGCCAACAGGAACCCACATACCAAGTGTGGCCCACATTAAGCCCTTAGGGGTGCTACAGGCTACTCCAAAATTTCGTTTTCTGGTCAAAAGCGTTCTAATTTGGTACATTGATACTGCAGGTCAACAGGAACCCTCAAACCAAGAATGGCCAACATTCAGCCCCTAGGGAGCACTACAGGCCATGCCGAAATTCCCATTTTCTGGTCAAAAATGTTCTAATTTGGTACATTAATAGTACAGGCCAAAAGGAATCCACAAACCAAGAATGACCGACATTCACCACTAGGTGGCGCTAGAGGCCAAGCCGAAATTCCCATTTTCTGGTCAAAAAGTTATAATTTGGTACATTGATACTACAGGCCAACAGGAACCCACAAACCAAGTATGGCCCACATTAAGCCATTAGGGGAGCTACAGGCCACTCCCAAAATTTCGTTTTCTGGTCAAAAATTTTCTAATATGGTACATTGATACTACTGGCCAACAGGAACCCACAAACAAAGAATGGCCAACATTCAGCCCCTAGGGGGCACTAGAGGCCATGCTGAAATTCCCATTTTATGGTCAAAAATGTTCTAATTTGGTACATTGATACTACAGGTCAACAGGAACCCTCAAACCAAGAATGGCCAACATTCACCCCTAGGGAGCTACAGGTAATTCCCAAAAGTCCCATTTTCTGGTCAAATATTTTCTAATTATGTACATTGATACTACAGGCCAACAGGAACCCACAAACCAAGAATGACCCACATTTGCCCATAGGAGGCGCTACAGGCCACGCCCCAAAAAATATTTTCAAAGTGATACCATTTCCACGCCATTTAACCAATTCTTTTGAATCTTGGTGTACATGCCTCATTTCTCATTGGGAACAAAAACGCCTCAAGGATCCATAAGGTATGATGGATTTTCCTGTAGACTGAAAATGTTTCGTTTAGGATTCAGACAGAAATACATGTTTTTGGATTCATCCATTGAGAGGGTTTAACCCCAACCCTCTACTGATCAATTTGAAATGATTTGCCATTTTGAGGAGGAATCCGCATTGCTGCTTGCAGCTATATTTATTATTATTATCATGATATACGTTTTATACAATTATTTTTATAATAATATTATTGTATAATATACTAAACATATATTAAAAACTAAACTGCGTATTGCTATATATACAGGGGCGTAGATTCCTGGGGGGATGAGGGGGAGGTAAAAACAAGCAAGTACAACCACCCCAATATTTATACTATGATCAATGGAAACATGTAAATTCTTTACACTGTAACACCCCCAATCTACGCCCTTGTATGTGTGTGTATATATATATATATATATATATATATATACACACACACACACACATACACACACACACACACACACACACACACACACACACACACACACACACACACACACACACCAATCAACCACAACATTAAAACTAACTGCCTAATTGTGCGTAGGTCCCACTCATGCCGGTTATCTGAGTTACTGTAGACTTTGTCAGTTCAAATCAGTCTGGCCATTCTCTGTTGACCTCTCTCATCAACAAGACATTTCCATCTACAGAGCTGATGCTCACTGGATGTTTTTTTTGTTTTTGGCACCATTTAGAGTAAATTCTAGAGACTGTTGTGTGTGAAAATCCTAGAAATACTCAAACCAGCCCATCTGGCACCAGAATGCTATTTTGAGATGCAGGTTGGAGCTGTCTTGGCAGCATGAGGGGGACCTACACAATATTAGACAGGAGTTTTTTTTCTCCCTAATTTTGGAATGCCCAATTCCCAATGCGCTCCAAGACATCATGGTGGCATAGTGACTCGCCTCAATCTGGGTGGTGGAGGATGAATCTCAGTTGCCTCCGCATCTGAGACAGTCAATCCACGCATCTTATCACATGGCTTGTTGAGCACATATATATATATATATATATATATATATATATATATATATATATATATATATATATATAAATATCTTATAATTTTAAATGATTTAAGAAACATTGCAATATTTTTTTTGTTTGAAAAATGAACTAATATTTTCCATTACTGTATATGTTATATTGCACAATAACTGTACATTATCCTTTACTTACCACATAAATCCCATTATAATAATAATATATATTATATTGTGGATTTTTGTTTTTACATTTGATCACATATCATTATTAAAATAGCAATATATCATATACATGTTATAATTTTTTCACATTTCAAATGATTGTTTTTGCTGCATTGCACTCATATTTGTCATTACTGTACATAATGTTTTATTACATTTTACCAAATCAGATCTCTCCATTATAAAAGTAAAATATAATTAGAAATGTTAACAGTTAAATCAATTCAGTTATAATTTATCCAAATAATATAGATGTTCTTATTAAATTACACCAAACATTAGACTATTTTTATTTTATTTGTTTCAGTTATATCTTCAGACAAGCTATCAGACAGTATTGATTTATAATATTTAATATTTACACTTTTTAATTTATTTTAATTTAATATAATTTCTGGGTCAATTATTATTTTGCTCTTTTACTTAATATTGAGCAATGTAGTTTTCCATATCAAAATTCATAACAAAAACCCATTATAATATTTGGTTTACCTTAAATATATATTCTCTCTAAAACAAATTGTGTTCTAGCATTAAAATAAGCTTTTGCAAACAAAAGAATTTCAATGCTGTTGTTGTTGTTTTGTGCGCATGTCCACTTATGATCCACAAGGGGGCGCGAGTTTTTGGAAAACCCCAAAACGTTCCTGTAGAAGTAATTTTACTTTCAGAGTTCTTCTCACCTAAAGGCCTCACTGATCAATTCTGAAGTTTCCTAAAACAGTACAACCATGAAAACAGCCACTCTTTGGTTTACAGATTGAAACAAATGATTTAATCATTAATCATTCTCTCCACCGGAAATAATTTACATCCATGAAAATAAGTTAAATCTATTGGCATGAGATTTAAACATGGTAAACTTGCATGTACACATCTGCAATTTGTTTGTGGTAATTAAAAACATGTTCTCTCTGCTTCAGATTGGAAGAAACCACAGCAAGACACAGATAAATGGATAGGTTACCTAAAAATACGATGGTATTGAGCCTTACATTTTGGGTGAACTCTCCCTAAAATGCTTTTGATTGCATGTAATATAACTGATTATACTAGTTCAAGAACTTTCCCAGTCCATGACATTTTAAAATATGAGTCTGTAGTGTCATACAGATGTGGCAGACGTCAGTATAAGTGTAGCTCTCTCTCTCTCTCTCTCTCTCTCTCTTCATGCAAATGAGTCTCAGATCTCTGTGTCACATCAGCAGGCTGACAGGACGTCCCCGTGTGCTCAGTCAAAGTCAGGGATGTCATCGTAGGAATAACCGCGGTAACCCTTGAAGGCGTAGTAGGCGATTCGCAGGTGGTAAAATCCAGGGAGGAACACAAGGATTCCGATAACGAGGACTGGAATGGTGCGGTCACGATGCTGTAATTGAAGGAAAGAGAGAATTGACAGCCGAGTTTAGCACATCTACAGATCAATAACAAAAGGCAACAGTCCAAAAAAACAGGTGATTATCAGAGCACTTCAGAAACGGCCGCTGGATATCTTCGGATTAATTTTTGGGCACATAAACCAGCCTTTCTCCTTTGGATATTAAAATACTTTCTCCATCCCAACATGGCACTATCAACTTCTGGCTCAACTAATGGTGTGAGTTTGGGGTTGACCTACCTGTTAGAAAACAGTAATTATTTTTTGCAGTTCTGTTCGGTGATACATGCTCAACGTGCCCAATACAATGACCGCTTATGGTAAATGGTCTGCACTCATATAGCGCTTTTTTTAACCTTAGAGGTTACCAAAGCGCTGTACACTGTGTCCCAATCACCCATTCATACACACAATCATACACCAATGATGGCAGAGCTGCCATGCAAGGTGCTGGCCTGCCATTGGGAGCAACTTAGGGTTCAGTGTCTTGCCTAAGGACACTTCGGCATGTGGAGTCATGTGGGCCGGGAATCAAACCACCAACCCAAGCGGCCGACGCTCTACCACCTGAGCCATTGAGAAAATGTTTTGTTTTTGATAAAAAAAATATTTTACTGGTGAACTATACACACAACATACATGATGATGAAAGGCTGAATATTGAATGACATGGATCTATATTTTTTTTTAGTAGCGGGAGGTCAAAGTGACAATTTTCCTCAATGATTTTAGAGCAAAACTACTGGTAGAAAAATACAATTATAAAGGTGGCAGCATCATTATTTTGTTTTTATACAGAGATAGGTAGGTCTATTTCTAAAATCAGTTGACTTCTGCAGCCCTTGATGCATTATATGCCAGTGGTATGAGTTAAAAAATGGGAAAACAAACCATTTTTTGTTGTTTTTCCAAAAGTTGGAGTGTCTATAACTCCAGACATATTACAGATATCTTAATATCCTTTTAGATACTCATTCAGAACAAACTTTTTAAGGCCCTATATGGTTACATACCAGAGATGTGGGGTTCTCAATGTAGCTCCATGCATAAATTGGTTCAACTGCACCCATTTTCAACTGTCAAAATCTGAATTTGTGTCACAAGGTGTGAAGTTAGTTTTTCGTGTCCAACAAAACAAAGATCTGATGTACAAATAATGTTGAAACTAGAAATGTACCTCTCATTTACTCACATAAAAACAGTTCAAAATCTCTATTTTTGTTCAGGTTAATTGAAAAGCACTACTTTGATAAGGTCTGCAGAGCCAGTTTTGCTCCGTTAACAGGACGTCTGGATTTCTAGAGATAATTTTCCGACAGGTAAGGATTTTCATGACTGTGGGAATTTCATTATCAGGACTAATTTAAGAAAGAGGGCGGGTTCCTTAAGAGCACTGTTAGTTAATTTGAACACCTTGCTGGGATTAACCCTTGTGTGTGTAATCTCATGCCATTCTGCTGCTAAATCAACAGCTGTGTAGACTGACTGAATACGATTTTAATGAATTTAGCAGCAAAGCTTTCTCATAGACTAGAGGAATAAGATTCATGCCAAGCCCCAGGACAAGTTCACACCAGTCTGAAGACTTTTGTGGACATTTAAAGATATTCCATCCACGATTCATCCACGGATGCAGGCAAGTCTGATGTGTGACCGGCAAGCACACTCGCCCACCGGTACATCACCGTAAACATCTCTCATTCAGAAGTTACAAATGTTTATGTGTTGTTTACTGGTCTGATTTAGTCACAGTATTTAAAATGTCTGTGATGATCCTTTCTGTATGAACGTAAGAGATTCTTTTAACTCCTTGGTCACATCTCACAGTACAGCACAATCGAGGAATCTGGAATATTGGTCACAAACATGGCGGCGCGGTCATACAGTGATGCCACATGAAACAGGCCAATATTTTCCCTTTAAACTTCCACAGTACAGAACTAAAGTTGGCCGTTTGAAAGGAAGTTGGTCTTTAAGATGCAGGACATACAAATGAAAACCTCTGATCACTATGAGGTGCATGAAATGCATAAACAAAAGTGCATAATAATGGCACAGTGAAACATGAAAGAAACAGCATAAAGCTGTAGTAATGTGTTATGGCACTCACATCATTAACTTCAAAGTATCCAGCTAACAGGAGTGCTCCGATGATGATCAGTATGGAGCCGATGAGGAAGAGACCCGTTGCCAAGGCAATGGCTTTGTAGGGGACTTTGGGTGGGCTCCTCTTAAACTGTGAAGAGAAAATAACACAATATTATAGCCTTTCAAAATATAGCGTAATCAAAATGGGGAAAATTTAAACAAGTTTAAATTTGACAATAATTTAGATAATTTGTGCTCATTTTTTATATTTGTATGTATTATGATATAGGGTGTAAGGATGCGTGCAAGATTAGACAATCACATTACACACTTACATACATGTCTGCATGAAAAGACAGACAAATACACAGACATGCGTATAGATAGATAGATAGATAGATAGATAGTAGTACATGCATTGATACTGTATATCATTCTCACCTGGAGATCAATGTATCCATCGTCATCACTGGCCAGTTTGGAGTATTTCACTCCACTGTTGATTGTGTTTCGAGCAGGCATCTTCACACAGTCTCTGAGTTTCACCTGATTTACAAGCACATGAATTTAAAACACATGATCACAAACATATTCATGGTCAATGCAATAATTCAGACATGTTATCTATTGGGTTTGTATTTAACTCTCATCTATGTAAAGCATTATTAAAAAAGATGGGATTTCACTAATGCAAATGCGCTCATTTAAATACATATTTAAAAGGCATAATTAACATATCTGCTGTGTTTTGTTTTGGTCGCTAAATTACCTTGAACTTGAACTGTTGGTTTTCAAAACAGACTGATGACGATTTTTCCCAAAGCTGTCATAAGAAATTTTATATTTAAGCATTGAGGTCATTTTAAACCAAAACTGAAGGAAAATGTTATCTTATTTCAATTTGTGACGTACACACGAGATTATGTTTATAAACCTCACGCTTCCGGATTAAAATCACGCATGCGCCCTCTACAAGAGTCTTCCGGGTTTACCTCCAACCACGCATGCGTCCTTTATTGGTGTCTTCCGGGTTCACTTCAAACTGCGCATACGTAATGATGACGCTCAAAACTTAATACCACACGAGGGCGCACTATCATTAAAAACACACTGGACCCATCAATTACGAATGCGTATAACCAGTTAATTAAATAAATAATAATAAGAATAAAAAAAAAAACTTAATCACAAATGTATATTTAATTCATCCTCCCTTTGATGGAATACTCACTGATTCATGCAGAATCAGCAAATAATATTTGTATTGCAATATTATGCTCAAAGATTGTTTGAAAGATTATTTGGTGAAGTAAAGAAAATCAAAACATTAAAATTGTTATGTCAGGGGCACAGAAAATGTGAAAACTAACTGAAATTAAGATAAAAAAAATATATTAAATTTTTTCATGTCCAATAATTTTCCCTTCTGCTGTCTAAAGTTTTAAAGCCTGTGAATTCAATATATCTGTTTTCTTGATTAAAATCATTCACAGTTAAACAAGGAACATGCATTAATTAAGCAATTTGGAACCATTTTGATTTCATGTTGACCAATCAAAGCCCTCACCATGCTTTCCCAGCTAATTAGGTGCTAAGACCTATGTATCAATATGAAAATGCAAAAAGGTCAGCACTCTAAAAATACTTTTATTAAGTTCAAACAGGTGATAATTCTTAGATAGAGTTCATGTTGACTCAATATTTTAATTATGCAAAGTGTATTCATCCCCCTCTAATGACTTAAATGCCAACCGTGGTCATGTAAAACATTAAGTTGTTGTATTAGCAAGTCTAGGCCTTTAAAAAGTGCTGAGGTGATACCAAAATACCAGGGTACTTTTTTATATATAAAACACAATGGTACTGAGTATACTCCATGAAGCTTCATGGAGTGAAGTGAATCAATTGAATTGACCACAGCAGACGCATCCATCGTTTTTCCCCTGGTTCTCCGATGTTTGCTCATCTATGTTGAAGGCTGAAAAGTACCATTGCGGGAAGAAGTTGAGGAATGAACTCATGATGTACAGCCAGCGATAAACAACACAATCAAAAAAGTGACCATCTAATGAGCACCTCTAATTAGAGAATGTAAAGTAAGTCATCCCTCATGGACAAAACAAATGAACAGCTTTTGATGTCTCTTGCTGGGAGACTATTAAGAAAGCACCAGTGATGGTTACATGTCATTATTTTCGTTATGTCTATCGTTTATTTGAGTTCTGAACTGGTGGGTTGTGAATCAAATATTGGCCTTGGGTCTGTTCTGACAGGGTTGCGGACAGCAAATAATGTTAAATGCAAATAATAAAATACAACTAACTATGTAATCATGCATTGATCGGATAGCAAAATATGTTTATTACATTTTTAAAAAAGGGGGGGGGTGCATCCAATCAAACTTTACGGTATTTTGATGCAAATTCATCTGTCACTTGGTAGAATCTGACCATATTAGAACAGATTCCAACATGGACAGGTTGAGTGACATGTCGTCATCCTCAAAAACCATGAACAACACTACCCAGACTACATTAAATACATAAAGTTCACTTGCAACAAGGACATGGTTTTTGCCAACCACAATGTGTTTTGTACAAGTAATGGCAGCTGAGAACACAAAACCATTGAAATTTAATTTTGGTAATTTGTTAGGTTGCCACTTGATGTCCAACGTAAAATCTGGGACCTGAAGTAAAATGAATTGATAACCACCACTGCTAAATAGACCAGCAGAGGGATAGGTGGATAGATGCTTAAGCATCAATACTTCCAATGTTTTTTTTTTAACATGTGATATTATTATTTAGTTGCCAGAAAAATGTGCGTAGGGTAGGAACTATTTCTATATTAACACTCAGGTATGGTGAACTACACAAGCAGTCGCAGACAGTGAAAATCAGAGAAACAGCATCTGGAGAAAATTCACACTAAATAACGACAAATGTAAATGTGACATTTGTTATGATGGGCCTGTTTGATGTTTATAACAATTTATGTTGCCTTAGAATGCATTTGCAACTTCGCCACACCCCCCAAAAAAATACATTTGGTCAAAAAAGACTTATTAGATTAGATGCTATTATTATTAGATGCTTATTCTAGATACTTTAATTTTTTTACTGAATTTTTTTTTTTTTTTACTGAAAATTAACTGCAATAATAATTGTATTAATAATTTAAATGTTTTATGGTTGATATAGCTTTTATTAAATTGTGAAGAAATAAATTATGATTTGGGCATTTCAATTTTATAAAGTAGTTTTAAATTGAGTAATCTTTAATAAAACAGAGTAAAAAACAAAACAAAATGTATTTGATAGAATTATGTTATGAAATTTAAATGCGTAAATCTTAAAAATAGGCTCAAATATAATACTTAAATATGTGCATTTAAAATGGAGTAGTAGTTTTAGCCTAAAAAATGCTGTGTAACCGTAATATTGGCAATTTTTCTGGTAAATATGAAATGTCCAGGGCTGGACTGGTAATCTGGTATGCCGGGCATTTTCCCGGTGGGCCGACGCACCTTTTGGCCGATCAGGGTCATAATGGCCATCGGGAGAACCGAGGGCTGGTGGTTCAGTCGCGAAACGTGCCGAATGGGCCGCGATAAGCAACAATGAGCCGCCGCGTTACGTAGAAAGGACCACAAAATGGCGCCGCGATATGCAGAAAAGGACAGCGAATAACAGTTGGGCCAGTTGCCTTGTAAAATCCCGGGCCGATTTCCCTTCCCAGTCCAGCCCTGGGAATGTCCCAAGGGTGCATCATTTCTTATAGTAATAATAAAAAATTTCAACTAAATGTTAAAAAATCTGTTCACTTGACTTCACACTGACACCTTAATTGAGAAATACCTTTAGTGTCAGATGAAATGCTAAACTACAAAAACTAGACGCTGGGTCATTTTTGACCCACAGATGCATGTTAGGGTTCAATTAAAAGTTGTTAAAACATCGCTAATGTTCTGTAATTGTTGTTAATACATTATAATCAAAAACAGACTTATGATAATTTTCCAATTGGGCCTATAAATGTAAAAAGAAAAAGCAGGCTTTTAAATATAATATGTAAAATTACTAATTTTAGTACCAGAAATTAGCTAAATAAATAAAAACAAATATGTATATAAATAAATCTATTTTATAAAGGTAAATCGGTGTGGGTCTCTGCAACATCAGCCTTGATATTAGGCTACTCAAAAAGAAAATAAGTGGTATGGTCCATCCCTACATATCACTGCTGGTCACCAGTATATGTTGTGTTTTGGGATGCTGGTATGCTAGTGTCCCTACCAGTTTCTTAACTGGCTTAACCAGCAAGACTTCAATATTCTACCAGCTTCACCAGAAAATTAATTGACCAGCCTTTTGTTTTTACTGGTGAAAACCAAGGCCATGCTGCTCTGAGCTGGTCTTCTCAGCAGGACAGTGAGGGATAAATGTTGATCCAAATAAAATGTACAGCTTAATACCACTTGTTTTGTCAATTTTTATGAGGATTAGGCAGATTTGTTCCAGGTCAGAGATCTACAACCCTTCTTACCCAGACCATTTCATAACAAACCACATCAAAGATGAGTTTGGTAATGGGTTCATTCTGGTACATCAGCGTTAATTACGGCATCTAGCCAATGGACTCGCCCCACAATCACCCTGAAAGGGTCGACTGCACCATGAAACTGCAAAAGAGTGAGAAAAGATTTACTCTCACAACAGGAGTCAATATATGGATTGTGATGGTGGATGGTGGTCTTATTTAGAAACTGTGAGACGGGTTCGGTGGAGGTATCGATTTAAATGCTGAACCACTGATCCATCACATCTTTCACCGTGGGTGTTCTCTGTGGTCCTTACTGTCAAGTCTATTGTCTTAACCATGTTTAACGGACTGGCGAATATTTGCTTAAAGGAATAGTTCAGCTGAAAATGAAAATTCTGTTATCATTTTCTCACTATCATGTTGTTCCAAACCGTAAGACTTTTATTATTACATGGAACACGGAGATGTTATATAGAATTTTAGCCTGTTATTAGGCTACAAAATGCAACCTGTTCGCATAGAATGAACGTTAATCTATTTACATGTTTGAAAAACTGACTTGTACCTGCTGCTTTCTACATTTCGCTTCAGTTTCCTGGTGAAATTAACACTAGAGGTGCTACAACAACTGTAAAGTGCCATCTATATGATTTAATTTTTAAATCTAAATGCAGCAACATCACTAAACACACCAAAGCATGATCTGAAACTGAAATATTTCCAATTCAGGAGTCAGTGGTAGATGGAATAAGTGACTTATATATATATATATATATATATTAGGGCTGTCAATTTAACCCGTTAATTCAGTGTGATTATTTTATTTTTTAAATAACGCGGTAAAAAACTTACGCAATTAATCGCAATGTCCCCGGACCGTAATAAGGAAGATTCCTGAGTAATGCAAGCTTGTAGTACCAGCTGTTTACTCCAGAGGGCAGTAATGAAAATTTTAACTGTGTGGCAACGCTCAGTTTATACAGTGAACAAAACAACCATCCAGCAGACACACAACACAAACATGCGCTACGTTCTTGCGTTCAAAACACTTGATGGAGCACAAATTCAAACTAAGGGATCTCAAGATGTGTTTAAAGATTGAGTATTAAACTATATTTAACTTGACACACAATACCACACATGCATGTCAGACGCAGGTGTACATTGATGGGTCCTTAAACAAGCCCTCATAATAAATCTCCAACTGATTGACAAATTCACTTGGGAAATAAATATATATAAAATCTATTCTAAAGTAAATCTTATGAACTGATGAAAAGAAGGTATAGTCTCTACCAGATGGATTCAGGAGTCTCCAAATATCTGTAAGACCAAGATTTGCCCCAAAATAAGATTTTGCCCCTGTTTTTAAGCCAAAATAATAATGAATCTTCCTAAATTATCTTTGATTTGTTTGAGACATTTAAATAGTAAATTCTTACTTATCAATGTGATGACTCCCCTGCTCTTCCTCGAGCCAGAACTACAAAAAACCATGCCCTACCATGTTTTTTAGCATCCCGTGAAGAAAGGTGCATTTCTTGAAGGAAAACTATATCATATTTGTTATGCTTAAGGAAAGATATAACCTTCCTTCTTTTTATAGGGTGCCACAGCACAATGACATTCCACGTGGAGAGAAAAATTTAGTCTTTATTAAAATGTGACATATTGAAATGTAAAGATAAATTGTGTACCCAAGGCTAAATAATATACACTCACCTAAAGGATTATTAGGAACACCATACTAATACTGTGTTTGACCCCCTTTTGCCTTCAGAACTGCCTTAATTCTACGTGGCATTGATTCAACAAGGTGCTGAAAGCATTCTTTAGAAATGTTGGCCCATATTGATAGGATAGCATCTTGCAGTTGATGGAGATTTGTGGGATGCACATCCAGGGCACGAAGCTCCCGTTCCACCACATCCCAAAGATGCTCTATTGGGTTGAGATCTGGTGACTGTGGGGGCCATTTTAGTACAGTGAACTCATTGTCATGTTCAAGAAATCAATTTGAAATGATTCGAGCTTTGTGACATGGTGCATTATCCTGCTGGAAGTAGCCATCAGAGGATGGGTACATGGTGGCCATAAAGGGATGGACATGGTCAGAAACATTGCTCAGGTAGGCCGTGGCATTTAAACGATGCCTAATTGGCACTAAGGGGCCTAAAGTGTGCCAAGAAAACATCCCCCACACCATTACACCACCACCACCAGCCTGCACAGTGGTAACAAGGCATGATGGATCCATGTTCTCATTCTGTTTACGCCAAATTCTGACTCTACCGTCTGAATGTCTCAACAGAAATCGAGACTCATCAGACCAGGCAACATTTTTCCAGTCTTCAACTGTCCAATTTTGGTGAGCTCTTGCAAATTGTAGCCTCTTTTTCCTATTTGTAGTGGAGATGAGTGGTACCCGGTGGGGTCTTCTGCTGTTGTAGCCCATCCGCCTCAAGGTTGTGCGTGTTGTGGCTTCACAAATGCTTTGCTGCATACCTCGGTTGTAACGAGTGGTTATTTCAGGCAAAGTTGCTCTTCTATCAGCTTGAATCAGTCGGCCCATTCTCCTCTGACCTCTAGCATCAACAAGGCATTTTCAGCCCACAGGACTGCCGCATACTGGATGTTTTTCCCTTTTCACACCATTCTTTGTAAACCCTAGAAATGGTTGTGCGTGAAAATCCCAGTAACTGAGCAGATTGTGAAATACTCAGACTGGCACCAACAACCATGCCACGCTCAAAATTGCTTAAATCACCTTTCTTTCCCATTCTGACATTCAGTTTGGAGTTCAGGAGATTGTCTTGACCAGGACCACACCCCTAAATGCATTGAAGCAACTGCCATGTGATTGGTTGATTAGATAATTGCATTAATGAGAAATTGAACAGGTGATCCTAATAATCCTTTAGGTGAGTGTAGAACACCATCCATTGATTGATGTAACCACAAAATCCCCAACAATCCACAGAACAGAAAATAAATGTGCTCTAACCTCGTGCATAAAAGTCCAAACTTGTGTCATTCATTCTGAAATCCGACGGTCCATGCACACTCAAGAGATTGTCCGTGAAATTGTTGCTACCAGATAAAGGCTGTAACATTTTTTTCCCCAACATAAACTGTGCAATTAAACTGAACATAAATGTGTTCAGTAAAAAAAATATATAGGCCCTCATCTGATTACAACCTCATTTTGCTCGATTTTGGCACCCCCTGCTGGACATTTCACTTTAAAACTGCAGCCTAATGTGTGATGAAGTACATCGTTTATTTCAGCTATGCAAAAACGTTGCAATAGTCACGTAAATTTCATGAGACCAGGCTGCTAAAATTAACAAGGGCAAAAACGCTGACAAAAATGTCCCAGATATTTTAAATGTTAATTATCTGACATAAATGGATGGCATGCCGCATAAATGCCTTCGCTCCAAACTGCAATATTTGCCCCTTTAAAAAAGATAATTTCTGACACATTGACCATGCAAATCAAAATCATACCAAAGCTGAATGGAATCAAGCGGTCATGCCTAAATCTGTTATTATCTAACATGAAAACAAATCAGTTCACAGAGGTCATGGTAAAGCTGTGGTTCAAATGCATTCTCCCACTACAAGCCCCGCATTATTACTGCTCCTCTGATAAGCATCGGTTAATTATCTGAGGGGTCGATTGGAAGTTCAGGGCAACTGCAGCGGCCAAAATGATTCTCTTCGCTGCTCACATCAGCTACATCATCAGATTCATGATGAAGAACGCTGACATGACGGTTACATTGTCCAAAAACATGCATTCCACGATGCATCATGTCACCTACTGTGTGAACGCAGTCAGAGGCCTCTGTGAAAGTTGAGAAATTTGTTCTTTCGCTTTCTGCATACAGTCGATATCGTTGATACATATTCATGTATAGGTGTTTAATTTGATGAATCTCTTGAAAACATGTTCAGGACACATTTCACCGGAAAATAATGTTACAATGCAAAACATTGTGATGGTCCTAAAAAAAAGGTGCATTTTCTTTAAGCAAAATACTTCATTTTATTATTAACCCGCAAACCTATATAGGACAAGCCGCTGTGGAAAATGGATGAATGGATTTTATTGAAAATAAAAACATTTGTGGTGAAAAGTGACCTGGAAATGTTCTTCACATGCATATGTCCCTATGCAGCCAAAATAATCATTTTCATAATCATTATTTCTTATTGCTTTATATAAATAGTCAAATTATGCAGACTGTTTTATATTGCCTCACTGTGCACAGTCACCTCCATTTAATTTACACTCCACACAGGAATGAAAATAGCACTCAGTGTGAGTAATGTCTATTTGGGAGCGTTCTGTATATCGCCCATCATATTTTCTCGCATTCTTGGCTGCAGCGTTGAGGTCATGACTGCATACATAGAATATAATTATTTCATTATAAAGCATTTTTGTCATGAAACTGAAGGACTATCTGAACAATATGCTTAGAAAGAATCAATTGCTTAGTAAATATTTTTTAAAACAGATGAATAATTCATTACAGGAATCCCAAAAAGCCCACTTATGCCACACTTACGCCACTTATTGTCATTGCATGAGTTAACAAAATATCCCATGCAGGGTTGGACCGGTAATCTGGCATACCGGGCATTTTCCCGGTGGGCCGACGTACTTTGGGGCGTTCAGGAGAGGACTAGCCATCGGGAGAACTGAGGGGTCTGGTGGGTCAACCTGCGAAATGGGACGAATGCTAAAAAAAGGACAGCGAACCACCCCCTTCTCAAATGTTTGGGCAAGTTGCTATGTAAAATCCCAGGCCGATTTTTCTTCCCAGTCCAGCCCTGATCCCATGTGAAGTCCCATGCTGCTTCAAACACTCAATCATCATTCCTGTCCCAAAGAAACCCAAAATCACAGGACTTAATGACTACCTGTTGCCCTGATGTCTGTGGTCATGAAGTAATTTGAGAGACTGGTGTTGGCCCACCTGAAGGACATCACTGGACACTTTCTAGATCCCCTTCAATTTGCTTATCGAGCAAACAGGTCTGTGGATGATGCAGTCAACATGGGATTGCATCATATCCTGCAACATCTGGACAGACCAGGGACATATGCGAGGATCCTTTTCGTGTACTTCAGTTCAGCTTTCAACACCATCATCCCAGCTATATTCCAGACTAAATTAAACCAGCTTTCTGTTCTCATGTCTATCTGTCAGTGGATCACCAGCTTTCTGACAGAAGGCAGCAGCTTGTGAGACTGGGGAAATTCACTTCCAGCACCTGCACAATCAGCACTGGTGCCCCACAGGGATGTGTGCTCTCCTCACTACTCTTCTCCAAGTATACCAATGACTGCACTGCCAAGGACCCCTCTGTCAAGCTCCTGAAGTTTGCAGACAACACTGCTGTCATCGGCCTCATCCGAGATGATGATGAGTCTGTATACAGAAGGGAGGTTGAACAGCTGGCTGTCTGGTGCAGTCAAAACAACCTGGAGCTGGACACACTAAAAACAGTGGAGATGATGGTGAACTAGGAGGAACACACCAACTCTGATCACCTTTGAAGTATGTGCAATACACTTCTTAGTCTATTTATATTTATACAACATACCATACCTCTTCTGCCATTACATTCCCTTGCTTCTGTATATATAATAGGTTTGTATTTGTATTTTGTACATATATATATATATATATATATATATGAGTCTTATTTTGTATTTCTATATATACTTTTTTCTATCCACTTTTTATTCTATTTCTTTATTTATGTATTATTATTATCTCTGTCTTGTTGCTGTATTGTTTGTGCACTGGAAGATTTTTTCACCAAGACAAATTCCTTATATGTGTAAGCATACTTGGCAATAAAGCTCATTCTGATTCTGATTCTGAATATAGTACGATTGTTTATCTGTCCATTCATCCATCCTATATTGCCTCAGGACTGTGAACACACTGTGCCAAGCTAATTATTATCTTTCTCAGTCTCTCTGGGTTATGACCTGTGTATTATTGTGTATGTGCTGTGGACGTGAGTGAATGTGTGTGTGTTTGTGTGTTGGTCTGCTTTTGGTCGGTGGGTAAAAAAGCAATAACAATAACAACCAAAGTTAATCTCATGGTGCACAACTTTGCCCCCCTGTTGAATAATTGATGTTCTCCAAGCTGATAGACTGAAACCATCTTCCCGCTGTGGGCAGAGATTTGTTCTGCCACTGCAAAGAATATTACTCTGTTGCTCGGAGGTTTGGCATGCCCCCTGTAGGCATTCATGACTAGGGCGACATATCACCCCAGAGGTTGCAGACTGATCGCGCTGTGAATTTGGCAACAGGAGGTTGAAAATGTTGCTGCTGAAATCAGTCTGTGCTTACTGAAATTGGAAGCCCCCAGTGGCCGAAGCTGGAAGTGTTGTTGAACGTGTAAGCACGTGTGAGCTCTAGTTGTCTGAGTGGCATCAGAAGTGAGTTGTATTTTTAGTGCAACTGGATGGCACATTTTTATTAACTTTACCCCCTGACCCTAAACCTAACCAGAAAATGCTCCCTCTGAATTGCAATCATCATTGCTTATTTGACTGCAATTACTTCCTGTTTCCCATAAGACCAGAACCCTAGCGCAGTGTGCTGTCAGAAGCGCTACTGGGAAATTTGTTCAAGCTTGACTTGATGCGAAAATGTCTGATGGGGGATGGTGCTTGTCAGTAATTCAGCTGAATGGGGTTTATTTCAAGGTACATGTACTTTCCAAAGCAAAGGTTGCACAGGTAAGATACTTAAACTGCCCAAGAATTCAAGTCATCGATGTGAACATTAAAGAAATATTCTGGGTTAAATACAATTTAAGCTTGATGGATAGCATCTGTAGCATTTTGTCAAAATCCAGAGAAAATGGTAAATGGTCTGCACTTATATAGTGCCTTTTTAACCTTAACGGTATTCAAAGCGCTTTACACTGAGATTCATTCACCCATTCACACACCAATGGTGGCTGCACTAGGCGCTAGTCTGTCATTGGGAGCAACTTGGGGTTCAGTGTCTTGCCCAAGGACACTTCAGCATGTGGAGTCGTGTGGGCCGGGAATCGAACCACCAACCCTGCAATTAGTGGCCGACCCGCTCTACCACCTGAGCCACAGCCGCACCTGGCCCTCAGTTTCAAATCTAACAAAAATGACTTTTACGTTAATGCACTAACAATGGGAGTCTATGCGGCAAATAACAAAGGATTTAAAAACAGAAATGTGAAGCTTATATTTATGTTTAAACACATGATTTATTCAGTCAAAAATAGATTATTTGTTCTGTAAAGTTGTCTAAATAAAGGGTTTTCAAACTTGTTAAAGGAATGTTCCGGGTTCAGAACAAGTTTAGCTCAGTCGACAGCATTTGTGGCATAATATTGATGAACACAAACATTTATGTTGATTTGTTTCTCCTTTTCTTATAAAAATAAAGAAAATAAATCTCAGTTACAGTGAGACACTTACAATGGAAGTCAATGGGGGCCAGTCTGTAAATGTTAAAATACTCACTTTTTCAAAAGTACAGCCACAAGATGTAAACAATATGTGTGTTAACATGATTTTAATGTGATAAAATCACTTACTAACTATTTCTATGCAAAGTTATATGCAATTTTACAACTTTGTTGCCATGTCGACCTAACACTGTAAACCCTATAATCCCGCAAAAATGACGATTTCAACTTTACAATTTAAATAACACACAAGTTTTAGCAGAATAATGAAAGTAATAATTTTATACAATTATAAGCTTCACATTTCTGCCTTTAAATCCTCCAAAGATTGTCCACATTCACTTCCACTTTAAGTGCCTCACTGTAACCTCGGTTTTTGCTTTTTTTTTTAAAGAAAAGGTGGGATGAGTTGAAATTATTATTATATTCCTTGAATGCCAAGGACCCCCAAATATGATGACACCCTTTCTGTCCTAAAATTGAAAAGCAGCTATATATTTGAACATAAAAAGTAAGACCTATTTATAATTTTCTTTTAAGTGTAATATTTTGAAGATATAAAATGTAATTAGTTGGCTTCTACCATGACATTGTACTAATTGCACAATAAATGCATATATTATTATACGCATTCTAATAATCTAATATATATTATTAAAATATGTAAAAAAAAAATTATCTTTATTAGAGCATTTTCAGTTGAATTGAAATATACTTAATTACCACTTTTCACAATTTTGAAAAATAGATTTAAAGAGAACAACGCTTTACAAAACAATGTGTGAAATAAGTTAACAGAACACAATAATCACAATTACGATTTTAGGAACCTTTAGGAACCTCAATTATTTCAAATTCTGTAAATATGACCTTTAAAAAATATTATAATAATATATATATATATATATATATATATATATATATATATATATATATATAAAATAACAAATATTCAGATAATTAAAATGCATTACATTCTTGTTGGCAGAAGAGTTCATCATTGATAAGACAAAAAGCGGCTTTAGAATACAATGTATTGTTTACTACCATATTATTGATCATAAGTCAATCATTGACATACAGTTCACAGTAATCATTACTCAAGTGAATTTGTCAATCAATTTGTGATTTATTATGAGGGTTTGTTTTAGAGCCCGTCAATCACCTGCGTCAGACATGCTTGTGTAGCGTCTCGGGTGCGTTGCGTCATAAACGTAGAACTTTTAGGTCACTGTGTCAAGTTATATATAGTTTAATACTGAATCTTTAAACACATCTTGAGATCCCTTAGTTTGGATTTGCGCTCCATCGAGTGTTTTGAACGCAAGAAGGTAACGCATGTTTGTGTTGTGGGTTGTTTTCTTCACTGTGTAAACTGCGCGTTGCTCATACAGCTGAAATTCCCATTACTGCCCTCTGGAGTAAACAGGTGGTACTACAAGCTTGCATTTCTCAAGAATCTTCCATAATACGGTCCGTGGGCATTGCGATTAATTGTGTTAATTCTTTTATTAAATTGACAGTCCTAGTATATATATATATATATATATATATATATATATATATATATATATATATATATATTATTATTATTTTTTCTCTCTTAAATTTTCTGCAGACCTCAGTTTAAAAACCCCTGGTCTGAATCATTGTTTCAAAACTACTTATCAAGGTGGATGCATTTCTGGTTATGTGTTACTAACGCAAGACTTCCATTGTAAGTGCATTACCATACATTTCTTTACTGTTATGTAATACTACTGTTCATTTCTCGTTTGCTTTATCAGCTTGCTAATGGGGGTATTAAAAGCCCTAACACTGAGTGTAAAACTTCTGCGTGTACGGATATTAATTATACCTCAAATCCTGCGACTTTGTTGCGGAAAGGTGTGCCATTTCTTTTCAAAACAATCAGAATTCAAAACAATCATTTTCGCCTGAGGAGTGATAAAATGGGTGCAAAATCCAACAGACTTACATTGAAGGAATGACCCGAGTCATATCTAGAGACTTGGGTGGGCTCCTTTGGTTTGGGCCAATAAACAGCCACCTAGCAACCAACCAGAACACTCTAGCAACCACATATAGTACTGTGGCAAAACTCTGGCAACCACCCACAACACTACTCACACTTCAAGTTCTCTGCAGTAATTGATGGCATTTAACCTGGAATATTCCAGAGAGTGTCATGGTTTTGAGTAGTGCAGGTATTTTTAGTCGCTCATCTATGTGCATATACGGCCCACATCAGCAGGGGCCCACACCAATTTCAAGAACTTAATTGGTTGGTGGAGAACACACAAATACATTCACTGAGTTTTCTCCAGTGGTAGTTAAAGACGGTTTAAGATGGCTTTAAAACCTGATTTCCTCTTCAGCTTTGTAAAGGATGAGAGATTCTCCTCACATGACTGGTCTTGTGCTTTTATACGGCTTTTCTAATGAGGAAGCGCCTAAGCTTGCTGTGTTGTTTTCAAGATGCTGTTCACATTCTCTGCACCAATATAAAAGATTTCCTTTTCCATCTTGCTATTTCTTAAAGACATTGAGAATGCTACTGCACAAGCAGGAGTATAGCAGCAGCCTGAAGATCTCCAAATGGGGGTGGAATCTCCAAAAGAGGGAGGGGTAACTCCAGAAGGGGGTTGAACCAGCTCCAAAAGGGGGCGACATTTCCACACACGGTTAGGGTTTTTGTATATCTTTGCTGGTAGTTTGGAGCTCTTGCCCTTTTTTTGCAGCTCAGCCTCCAGCTGAAAAAACTCGGCATGCATATATTTACATTATAAAGAGACTGGATGGTCAAAGAACACTTTTGGTGTGAACGGCCCCCGATCTCACGTGTTTTCTCTTGGTGAGATCGACAGATGAGATCTCAAAAATGTCTCAAACTGTGCTCAGATTTGCAGTAGCCCAGAGATCTCCAAACAGGGGTGGAAACTCCAAAAGAGGGCGGGGTAACTCCATTAGAGGTGGGGTTACTCCAGATGGGGGTTGGGCCAAGTCCACAAAACATTTCTTATTAAAGACCAGATTATCTGATATATGGGGGGAAGAATTTACATGTTTCCATTGATCATGGTTAACATATGAACCCCCTTGGAATCTACACTCCTGCCTATCCACAACACTTTACAGCTCTAAACATCATCAATTGTTTCATTTGCTTCATTTGCATTTCTCTTCATGGAGAAGTATCATTTCTGCTCCACTAGCATCAGTAAACAGACTTGAAAAAAGAACACCTGTTTTCAAACAGATAGTCCGCCCCAAACTCACATACTGTAGTTGGTTGAGCCAGAAGTTGACATGTCAGGTAGCTTGAGAAAAAGTTAAATATTCTGATAGCATGACAGAGCCACAGAATCAACACTTTTAAACCAACAAATGGCTTACCTATAGTTGTCTCTCTATGTCACCTTTAAAGAATATTAGAAGAAACATCTGAGACAAAATTGACACTCAAATGGACAGTTCACCCAAAAATGAAAATCATGCCATGTACTCACCCTCATGCCATCCCAGATGTCTTTGACTTTCTTTCTTCTGCAGAACACAAACAAAGATTTTTTTTAAGAATATCTCAGCTCTATAGGTCCACACAATGCAAGTGAATGGTGAACAGAACTTTGAAGCTCTGAAAAGCACATAAAGGCAGCATAAAAGTAATCCATAATACTCCTGTGTTTAAATCCATGTCTTCTGGAGCGATATGATACGCGTGGGTGAGAAAACAGATAATTATTTAATTCCTTGTTAAGGTAAAATCTGACCCTGACCAGTAGATGGCCAAAAGCAAAAGAGGATCATTGTGGAAGTGAAAGTGAAAGTGGAGATTTATAGTTAAAAAGGACTTAAAAATGGATCTGTTTCTCACCCAAACCTATGATATAGCTTCAGAAGACATACATTTAACCACTGGAGTCTTATGGATCACTTTTATGCTGCCTTTATGTGATTTTTGAGCTTGTATTGTGTGGAAATACAGAGCTAAGATATTCTTCTAAAAAAAAGTATTTGTGTTCTACTGAAGAAAGAAGGTCATACACAGCTTGGATGGAAAGAGGTTGAGAATATCATGAGATAATTTGTATTTTTGGGTGAACTATCTCTTTAAATAACACATATATGGAAACTCCATCATGTCCTCTGAACTCTGACTCTTTGAAACACATTTTTCTATAGTTTGATGTTAAAACACATTCTTATTTAGTAAATTCTCCTTTCTTGAGCTATCGTCAAGGCTGCTGCCGCTTTTGGAGATTGCAGTGATTTATCATCTTTAACTTTAGTTAGAATGCATGTTATTATTTATATGCATTTATGCATCTATATTCAGTATGTGTTGTCTAACTGTTTGTCAGATTATAGGTATGATTGTATTGAATGTGTGTGTGTGTGTGTGTGTGTTGTTGATCAGTTTACACAGCTGTGTCTTTGAACTGTCTCTCTATCTTCAGTCGGCCACCCTGCCGTTCCGATGAAGAGGCAACATGTGTTCATCAAAGCACAGTATGTGGGCTAATGAACGCCTCTCACGATCATTTACTGCATTTACTCACATCACTTTGAATGACAGTAGTTTCATATCATGAGGAAACAACTTTTCCTTCATCTTTTAAATTAAATGTACATTGTTCTATGATACTTTCAGAACTGAACACTTCTAAAACAGAAAGAAGAAGAAGAAGAAGAAGAAAAGGATTATTCACCCAAAAATGAAAATCCCAACATAATTTAATCACTCTCAAGTTGTTGCAAGTCATTTTTGACTTTCTTTCTTTTGTGGAACATTAAAGGAGAATATTAAACTAAGTCACCAGTCACTCATTTTGCATTTTATTTCCATTTAATGAAAGTGAATGGTGACTGAGTCTAACATTTCCTTCCGTCCTATAGATGAAAGAAAGCCATACAGGTATGACGTTTAGAACAACATGAGTGTGAGTAAATAATGACATCATTTTGAAATTTGGGTGAACTGTCGCTTTAATGCAACAAGGTGATTTTTGCCTGAAAAGAGTGATAAATGTGTTTAGCAACATTTGATGGTTGAAAACAGTTAATTTGTGCCTGAAACTCAGTCAAAAAATGTTGTCCACACGGTAAGGAACCACAAAACTAAAGATAAGGAATTAAATAGTCTTCTCACCAGCATTTGCATGAGGCCACACTGGCATTGCATGCATTTCCATTCATTAACTTTTAACAGAGAATTGTCCCCTGAAATTGATTTTAAATATTTTTGGAAACGTTTGTCTGCTCTAAAGAAAACTCACCTCAACCGTCTGACGAGCAGCAACACACACACACACACACACACACACACACACACACACACACACACCCACACACACACACACACACACACACACACACACAATGTCGCTTTCTTGTTGCATGCGTTCACTTCCAGATAAATGAATTCCAAAATACTGGGGTGAAAGATCTTGCTGCTGGGGATGTATCTTGATTTCTCTCACTTCGTAAACTTCAGGCATTCTTTAGGGCTTTGTAAGCTAAACAACACAGGGTCATAGAGGTCTTTCGAAAGAGTAACCCTCAATCTACAGAGGTCAGAGTGGGGGCAGAGATTAATTTCACTCCCGCAGATAGAGTAAAGGTTCTTCCTGGTGATCCATGCTATTTATTTTTGTATTTGAGAAAATGCCACTAAAACCATCTCAATGTTTTTGTATATCAATGCAGTCAAGGGTTTCAATGTGACAGTTCACCCATATAAGAAAATTCTGTCATCATTTACTCACCCTCATGTCGTTCCAGGGGCTCTCAAGCTCCAAAAGGACATAAAAGCACCATAAAAGTCCATACGACTCTGAAGCCATTGATCTCGATATACGCTGAAAATCTTCCACCTCTCAAATCACATTTGTAATGTCGCTTTGAATAAAAGTGTCTGCTAAATTAATGGTAATCTCATAAGGGTATGCAGATATAGTGTTTTAGGCTTATCTAATGAAAATTAAGAGACTGTGTATTTTTGCAAAAAACTTTACTCCTTACACGTATCGCGGCAGTTCAGAGGTAAAATGTCCACAGAGTGGCGCTAAAAGCAAGTCAAATTTTCTCCCAAACAGATTTGGTTTTTATGGTCCAAATCAACAAAACTGACCTCCCCAATCAAAACCTCAGACCTAAACATTACCAATAGCTTCATAAAAAGCAAATGTGTGATGAAAAATGTAATTGCTAAGGCAACCGCATCATTTTGTCCAGCATCTATGACACTTTCGCACCATAAAAGGCATTATCCTTGCAATGCTCAAAGTGTCCATTTCACCAGAAAACTGCCACAATACGTACAACGAGCCATGCCAAAATCAGCTTGCTAAAATTTCGGTATAGTAACGTGACTTTATAAGACCAGGTTAGCATTTTCAAACTTGCCGTATCAAGCTTGACAGTGACTGGTCACTGTTTGCCTTCATTGTATGAAAAATAACAGCTTGAACTTTCTTCAAAATGTCTCCGTTTGGAAGACAACTCTTTCTTTTGGAAGAAACTCACTCAGGACTGAAATAACATGAGCATGAGTGCATGACAGAATGTTCATTTTTGTGAAACAGTTACCCTTTAATATTCTCTCTGATCTCCTTTTAAAACCTAATATCTTCTTTGGCTGGTGATACCTGCTCTTATGTTCAAAACCACGACCCGTGACATTTGTTAATTCAAATGACTCGGCGGTGAAACATTATGTTTCCGTCTCACCATCTTTCACCCAATTGCGGAATGAATCAAGCACCGCTGTTGATGGATGTCCTCACGGATTGGGATGTGGGAGTTTGTGTGGGGGTGGTGGGGTGGGGGTATTGATTGCACAACGGCCCCAAACTGCAATCATTTCTTTAAGATGCATGCACCCCCCCCCACACCCCTATATATAAAGCTACTTCTGAGCAGCGATTTAGGAGATAAATACAACGTAAGAGTTGTCATGGTGATTTAGTCTTGGGAGGTGGAGATAAGACGATGTCTTCCTGAGGCAGAGGATACTGAGAAATACAATGAGGAAGAGAAGCCAAGTGTGAGGTGTTTAATAGAGTTAACAGGTATTCCTACAATGCAGAATATTTTCATGTCCCATCATGCGTCTTAATATATTGGATAAAAATTACACTCAATTGTAAAAGTTGGAAATCATATACTGTGTATTAAAAAGACTAGACAGGCTATCACAATATTGCAATTAAGTGAACAAAGGGGGTAATGTAGAAAAATGGCACTGCATTGGTTTGAGTGAATGTTTCCATTTTGGCAATGCTGCCAATGGAGGATGAAACCTATTTTTTTATTTTAAATAAAAAAACAATTTTTTTAAATAAATAAATAAACAGATAAATACTCATATTTGTGCATAAAGAAATATATAAATAATTAAATGTGCAGTTTTATAAAAGCACTTACATTAATTCTGTGGTTAAATCTCTAGTTGTTTAAATTTGTATTTTTTACAGTCATTTTAGGATTTTAGGGTTTGTTGACATTACATCGTCATGGCAACAAAGATGCAAAATTGGCTATAACTTTACACAAAAAAGGTTAGCATGTGAGTTTATCACACTAAAATCATGTTAACATGCATATTGTTTACATCTTGTGGCTATACGTTTGAAACGGTGAGTATTTTAACATTCACTTCCATTGTAAGTGCCTGTGGCAGGCCGGAGGGCGGGGCCGGGTCATGATTATACACACCCGGTCCCTCATCAGGCTAATTAGGCCTCCGAGAGGGATAAAGGCCATGTCAAACGGTGGTGCGACAGAGAGAGATAGTTTACGGACATGTCCGTCCATGTGTGTTTGTCTTTAAGTTAGTTATTCAAATATAATTTATATTGTAAAGCCGGTTCTCGCCTCCTCCTTCCCATTGAACCCCTTTACAGTGCCTTTTAAATAAAAGGAAGGGTGAGTCAAAACACATTTTTGTGGTAATCAATATTATGCTACAAATGAGCTTAACTTCTATCGAACCTGGTATATTCCTTTTAATGCTAGAATATAGTAGTTGAAGACACCAAGCTGATTTTCGGTAGTAATCAGCCCATAAGTGTGCATGTAAACACATTCATTTGGCCACATTCACGAAACCTTAATAATTATATGAGTACATTGGGAGTCATTTGCACTAAAATGGACCGAAAACATATGTGTATGTAAACGCTCATTCACAATTATCATAATTCACGCCCAGGAAAACCGCATGAAAGGAAGGCATCCGAATTGCAAGTAATTGAGAATAGGAAGCTTTTAACATCCATGCCAAACAGTAATAAAAGGGTTTTAAGTGAAGTGCATTCCAAGCGTAAAATATTAATTTAGCAGACACACTGGTGTGTCCTGTCTCTTTCATCTGATGTTCTTTCATGAATTAAAGTGTCCAAGAGGTCCTGTAGAAGGTCTTTGTCCAAAACGCAGTAAGCTAATATAGATTTGAAGTCTACAAAGGACAGTTCGGACTGCTGGGAGGATTATTGGTTGCCCCCTGCCCTCCCTTCAAGAACTGTACACTTCCAGAGTGAGGAAAAAGGCTGGAAAAATCACTCTGGACCCCACTTACCCTGCCCACTACCTTTTGGACTATTGCCGTCTGGCAGGCGCTACAGAGCTCTGAGCACCAGAACCGTCCGAAACAGGAATCAGGCAATCCATCACATGAAGAGTTAAAACTATACTATAATCAGGGCTGGACTGGCAATCTGGCATACCTGGCATTTTCCCGGTGGGCCAACGCACTTTGGGGCCGGTCATGGGTGGACTGGACAGCGGGGAACCGAGGGTGCCAGTGGTGCGTTCATGAAATGTGCCGAATGACCTGAGCTTGACTAAAGCATATTTTTAGATTCCTTGTGCTCCCTCGGTCGGACAGCGAAACTACTAAGGGAGACTCAACCCATGGTCAGATGAAGAGGGAAGTTAAAATATCAAGAATAAATCCTGTCTCCTTCAGTGTCACGCCCCTGAGAATGATTCTTTGAGCAGCTCACCTATATCTCACAGAAAGAAATGAAATCTCTGACGTGTGGGATCCCGATAAGATTCACATCACATGACAATCTGATTGCCTCAACTATTAAACAACACATGCAAGATCGAGATCAGAGTGGGTGCCTGCGACCTCTGCAAGTCATTCAATTAATACATAAACAGATATCTGCAATGACTCACTGTACTCTAAAGTAAATCGCCTCAAGGAGAGTCGATAAATAACAGGACGCTGTACAGCAAATATGGCTCTGGATCAAGCCAAGCTAAAAGACTGCGGACCCAATCATAGATTGACCTGAGCTTTAGGAAGAGAGACGTGTGTTCGTCAAGATTGGCCAAAAGTGAGAAAGGAAGAGCCTGAAAGAATGTGAAAAATTATATCAGCAGCATCCAGCAATGTTGAGGAATGTTACTTTTAACAAAAGATAGTATTGTGCCACTCATTACAAAGAGTAGCTAATTATGTTCTACACTTAAACTGTGTCCCAAATGACGCATTACACACTCGTGATGACATCACAAACGTTGATTGGCTGAGGCAGTTGTTGTCCCAGGGTTATCATACAGAATGGTGGTCTCAGGACAACAACCACTTGGCAAAATCAGGACGTGCACACACTCTCCACTTAAAAAATACACTATACACTATTTTCATCATGTAGAATCGTCAGGGATGGATTACTGACCGGGCCAGTGCCCAGGGTCCCTTGACTACCAGGGGCCCTTGACTGCCCGGGGGGTCCCTGGGCTTTAAGGTTGCGTGATCTAGTTTGGCGATGAACCCCCCACCCTGCTCGAAAACCCATCAACAATGAAAATGCCCCCCTCCCTCCCCCCAACCAACAACTTTTGGAGGGGGGCCCTTGGAGATAATTGGCCTTTGCACATCATAATCCGTCCCTGAGTATCGCTCCAAATAGAACACTTAATGTTTTTTTTTTTGTTTTTTTTACCACATTCACCATGTTAAAGCTAATGGAATTGATGTTTCAAATGATACGCTGTTTTACCGCTAGCTTTAACGCGCTAGCCAATGTCAGTTCAAGACTTGTATCTCAAACAACGTCCATATTCACAAAGCTTGGGTTGATGGTTAAGTGTTTACTTTACATTTATAAAGTGCTGTCTTCACTGAAGTTTCAGTGTTGCTACATTCTCCATTGTTTTGTCAGACCAGCAACGCAGCCAGGTACCAGCCGCCCCTTTCACTACATATGGCAATCCACGAGCACAGAGTGCACGAAGTGTCCAATATTCCACACTCCATTTTGACAGTTGAAGTGCATCATCTGGGTACTTAAAGTACACTTCCTTTTAATGTTTTTGTGTGTGTGTGTGGGTTAACATACTACTCACACTACTTGCACTGCAAAATGACATGCAATGGTGCAGAGGTTTGTGGTTTGGGATGGTCCTTTAGGCTTATTTGAGGTTTTCCAAAATCTCTAATTAAAGACCAAAATTATTACATGTAACTCCTCCCACAGCTTTAAAGCTACATCCACCAAACTCGGCACAGACCTTCAGACTGTTCAGACTCAGGATATGTCTTTTCAAACTTATCGGACAAACAGTTTTCCTATAGCCAGCAGTTAAGCATTCCTACAAGCCCATAGATGTACATTGACAAAATATTCAAATGGAATTCTGCGGTGAAAATGAAGCTGATGCAAATTTGAATTTTTGAATTTTTTGAAATAAAATGGCTCCTTTGTCTTGCTCAGGCTAATATTATACTACATTATATGTGTCCACACAATTAAATAATATTTTCACGCATTTTGCATATTTTGGCAAAATTACAGCTTGATTTAAAATAATAATAATGATCTGCTCACAAATGATTTACTTTAACTTTTATTTGCCTTCTTCAAACATCACGCTCGTCTCATATTTCATCACAAGCATACTCTTCACTGATACATTTGTCCACTTGGTTAACAAGTACACTAACTTTTGAAAAACTTTATTAGGGGCAAAATTATTTGGTGTGGTGGAAAGACGCCACAGCTGTAGGACAATCATCATATTTAAAAACCGATAGAAATCATTTTCATACAATAAATATTGAAATGGTTTGTTTATTTCCCTTTTTGCTTAGATTATCATAGTTTTAAACATGGAATGATTTGTATATTTAAAGGGGATTTTCATAGTTTAATATTGAGAGTTTGGGTCTGGGGCAAGGCTAAAACGGTTGAAAAGTACCAAATATAAATATAAATTAAAATCCATAAAACATAAATTCAAAAAGGCTGAAAAAAGTGGTGATGAGCCAAGATCATGATTCGTAGGCTTGCGGGCAAGATTTTAAGGATACACTGATTTGCCCTTTCCACCACTGGTTGCATATTGGTCTGGCAAGGGGATCCAGGACAAGGTCAGCAGTGGTCGCAGTGACTGGCTGGAGATGCTGCGGAGTTCGCGAGCACAACCGTCCTTAAAGGTTGTCTCTTGGCCTGGCTTTTCTGTCTGGGTTTTACATCCTATAGCATTTGGTTCCACACCTGACCCACAAGGCACCGGGGGTCTCGTGGCCCTGAGGGGGGATGGGGGGGGCATAGTGGGTGCTCAACCTTGCCCAAGGGTCTCCCACTTGCTAGCGGAGTCAAGGATACGCCACCACCTTATATTTACTATTATTTTCTGCTGCAGTGGACAGATGTGTAACTGTCTTGAAATACATCATAAAAAAAGATTGCATTCTTGTTTTGAAGCAAAAGCACATTTTGTTTCCTTTTTATTCAATAATTCATGCATAGGCTGGTTCAACTGCTGTCTAGGTAGGCAGCTCACTAGGTTTTGGAACAGAGCTTTAGTGAGTGAAGGAGAGGGGTGACAGCTTATCACAATCATTATCAGCATCTGTGCGCTTCAGGCATTCAGATCTTCTCTCCCTGACATTGATCAGACATCCAAAACAAGAAACTGGTCATGCAAAAACATTCATTATTTCATGGAGTTACTCTGATATCCAAATACTTCTGTTACAGTAAATGCAAAATGTGTACACCCACTACAAGCTTTATGTCAGGGACACTTACGTAATTATGTTTCAAATATTTAAATTATTTAACAGATATTTTAGGGACATACATTATTCACGATTTAAGAAATATTGATCGAAAGAGGTATGCTCAGTACTCACAACTTGCTAAGGAGATTTAGATTAGATTTAGGATAGATTTAAGTGCAATCTCACAACTTTGGACAGTTTGAGTGTATAGTCAAATAATAGAAGACCGAACCGGAAGCTTATCGTGAGTCCCTTCAATCTTTGCTGAGAATTCAAATGCTTTGAAAACCGTGATGACAGCTCTGACAGTCTGTTGCACTAAACGTGCAAGCCGCAGATCTGGAAATAAAACAAATCATAAAAATAAATAAATGTATCATTCTAAAATGTTGAAAATAGAATATTTTGGCCCGTGCAAGACCATGTTCAGTCCAAACAATCCCAAGCAGTGTGTGCCTGTATGCAGAAGAGAGAGATTTTGGGTATTCGTTGATTTTCAATTGGCCAGATGTATTTTTTTATTTTATTATTTGTTTATTTATTTTATTCATTTATTTGTCAGGGACCATGCAAAAATGTATTTGATGCTTTACACCTGATTTAGCTACTAGCTAATTTCCATCTGCAGTCCCTGGGCAGGTAAATAAAATACTATAAATACAAATTTTGGGGGATCTATTAATTATTAAGAATGCTTTTATTGAAAAGACGTTATTTTACATAGGCTACTATATACTTTGCTTGTTATGATTTCTATGCTGATAATTCCCCATATGGGAAAAAGTGAATTGCTTGTTTTCACTTATGTTGTTTGAGGCAAGTCCCTTATTTTGAACTTGATTTTGCAGACAAGGTCCCTTTATTTTTTGAGAGATATGGAAACACTGCAACTGGCAAATAATAGTAATTCTATTTTTATTTAAAATAAAATAAACAACGTTATTAATGGTTCTTTAATTCCATTCAAACTGGTTACCAATTGGAAAAGAGGCACCGTAAAAACACCAGATCTGGAAAATGGGGGTTGTGGCATGAAGCGTTTACTTGTTTGCATTAATCATGGTATAAATATGGGGGGGGGGGGTACTTACTTCTTTTGATTATTGGGGTTGCCTCCACCCATCCCCTCTGGAATCTACACCCCTGCTCATGCCGAACCAAAATGAAAACATTTCGTTTTTAGTCTCTAGTCATAAACGCACTCAGTACCGCTCCTGATCTCACATGGCGTCAAGGAAGGTGAAATCACACATGACTGATTTGGGTGGCAACATAACATTCAAAAAATCAACTACCGTCACACTAATGCAGTAGTTCTCAACCCTTTTGACTCTAAGACCCCCCCATTGTCTGAGAAAATATTCAAAGGCCCCCCATGTATGCTATTAGATCCTTATATTATAATATATATCTATTATAAGATATAACATATAAGATTGTGATTCCAGAAATTACTAGAACTGTATATTCTTCATAAAAATCACGCCGTTGAAGGGAGTTATTAAATTTTTTGCCTTTTTTTTTTTTTTTTGCAAATTGAATTATAATATTGAAACAAAAATGACAACAATCTATCACATTTTAAATACTTTTAAGAGATCTTGAGGACCCCCTGGAAGTGTGCTGGGGCCCTCTAGTGGGTCCCGACCCCCTGATTGAGAACCTCTGCTATAATGTACAGTATGTAGACTAATTAAGCAAAAAACGCCTGAATTTTTAAATGATTTCTTATCTGCATCATATCGGATAGCCATGTTTTATTTGTTTGTTTTTTTGTCTATAAAGCAACAGACTTCCAAAAAACAAAACCACCCAATGAAATATTAATTGGAGTTAAAAGTAACTTCCCTCATCCTTATTTAACCCCAACACTCCAACTCACCTGTGTCGCACCTATACCTATTACCACTCACATCTCCAGACGTTGGAAGCTATTTTAACCCTCTATCGCGTCACCCGCTGATTCACTGTTCCTTTAGAGGTGATGTGTAACCATCACTAGCAAACGGTCACGTCCACAATCCACATGCCCAGCGCGCAGCACCAAAGTTTGTGCGTAAAGGAGGCGGCGCGCGCGGGGAGCCATGAGTCATTTCACAGTCACCCTCCTCAGAGAAATACTGATGTCCTGTGGAGCGGAACTCGCATATATCACTGTCTAAACTCAGATCTGCACTTGACTCGCTGAATTTAGCCGCTGCTGTTTCCAGCGGTGATGACACGAGACTTTCGCGCAAAGATGAACCGAAGACGCGCGGCGGTTCCATCTACACAAACGCATCGGGATTGAGATTTCACCTTCACTAACACGCAACTGAGGTGAGTGGTGATGCAATAATACATGCAGTCATTATGCAAAGTGTGTTTCCTTGAATAAACTTATTGTAATGCAACAGAATATGCAAAGAGCATGCATTAAATCTATATTGCATGGCATTGCACAGTCTACATGTAGCTTCAGTGATGTGGAACATGATCAAATAAAAACTTAAGGTGTGATGTCAAATTGGGAAATTGTTTGACGTTAGTGCTTATGCATATATGCCGAGGTTGTGTTTGGTGCATTCTAGTGCATTGATTAGCTTTGTGTTCAAGAGATTACTGCTTCTTTCCCCAGCTGTCAATGGGCATCCTGAAAAGGTTTCTGTTGTCTTATATTGAGTTTACCCAAAATGATTTGATTGTAGAACAGAATTTCTCCAGGATCTCCGTCTGCAAACTGTTGAATCAGAAAACAAAATCTGAACTCTATTTAATTTATGCTGTGCATAATATTCTATGAGTTGTCTTATTTAAATGATTTTCTAATTGGTATTTTACACATATAAAACGTTTGAATGTCAGTGCATTAGATTAGATAACACAGCATATATTTACACAGTGGGATTAGAAAAGTAACCTTGTGGAATTGATTTAGTTGGATCTATTTTTCCAGTTGATTACATAATGATCCATTACAAGTTACAGTATATTATCAGCATAACAATTTGAGTGGAAAGGTCAACTGAAAAATGTACATACATTTGATAATGTCTTAGTATTTCGAAATGAATGTCCCACTTTTGCTTCACCATGCAATCGAGCTGGCATGAACTCCACAACTTTGCGCAAAACATGCCGAACCTTGTTGAATGTTCCAAAGAGCATCTCGTGCGCAATGTTAGCACTTTTGTCAGTGTCACACATAGTGTAGAATGTAGTAAGATACACTACTTTTATAAATACAGTCACAAGTCTGTGATGTTCACTTTGATATTTGGAAAGCTACATGACATTTTCACGGTTTCAGGGGTTCAGCAATCTCTCGTATTCCTCCTCGCTTGCATGCCAAAGAGGACAGAATAATATGCGATGAAGAGTCGCTCAGCGTGCCCTCTCTTCAGTTCTTGAAGAGTGCATTTTCTAGAAAGCCATTTTAATCAGGAGAGATACGCCGCTGCCTGCATGACCTCTTCATCATATGTCGTGGGCTCAGCGCTTTGATGACACATAAAAGACTATTCAGTGTCTTGGGCATTTTCTCTGTATGAATGGCTATTGATGGAATTATCATCTTGTTCGAAGCCGCCCAGACATTATTTCAGCACAAAAACCTGCATCTTATTTGCATACCACCCACAATCGAGTTTGACCAGGCGCTATGAGTCTTTGCAATTCTTTTCATGGAAAACGTATTTTTCGTCTATGTAAGATCAGCTAATTTTAAGAGTGGAGCACAATTATTGGTGCGCCATTGCCACTCAAGAAAGGCAAGCGGTACATCCATCCATCCATCCATCCATCCATCCATCCATCCATCCATCTTCAAACGCTTATCCGAAGTCGGGTCGCGGGGGCAGCTGCTCCAGCAGGGGGCCCCAAACGTCCCTATCCCGAGCCACATTAACCAGCTCAGACTGGGGGACCCCGAGGCGTTCCCAGGCCAGTGTGGAGATGTAATCTCTCCACCTAATCCTGGGTCTTCCCCGAGGCCTCCTCCCAGCTGGACGTGCCTGAAACACCTCCCTAGGGAGGCGGCCAGGGGACACCCTTACCAGATGCCCAAACCACCTCAACTGACTCCTTACGACGCAAAGGAGCAGCGGCTCTAGTCCGAGCTCCTCACGGATGACTGAGCTCCTCACCCTATCTCTAAGGGAGAAGCCCGCCACCCTTCTGAGGAAGCCCATTTCGGCCGCTTGTACTCGCAACCTAGTTCTTTCGGTCATGACCCATCCTTCATGACCATAGGTGAGGGTAGGAACAAAAATTGACCGTTAGATCAAGAGCTTTGCCTTCCGGCTCAGCTCTCTTTTCGTGACAACGGTGCGATAGAGCGAGTGCAATACCGCCCCCGCTGCCCCGATTCTCCGGCCAACCTCCCGCTCCATTGTCCCCTCACTCGTGAACAAGACCCCCGAGGTACTTGAACTCCTTCACTTGGGGCAAGCAGCACATAGATTTCTTTATTTTTAAAAAGAGATGTGTGTGCACATTTTTCGACCTGGTCTCAGAAACTTGTAGCTACATTTTAGTGAAATTATTGCACGTGGTTTGTTGTATTTATCGCAGCTTATTTCCTGTGAAATGAACACTGGAGGTGCTAAAACAAAGACTTTTATTCACTTTCACATGAATCACGAGTAAATATCAGTTAGTATTTCACCCTATTCCTCACATAATGCGTTTTTATGACATCTAAATACTTTTACTATAGTGCATAACGTGCTAGGGCATTACGTTCTACCACCAGGCTCAGGTGGTAGAGCGGGTCGGCCACTAATCGCAGGGTTGACGGTTTGATTCCCGGCCCATGAACTCCACATGCCAAAGTATCCTTGGGCAAGACACTGAACCCCAAGTTGCTCCCAATGGCAGGCTAGCACCTTGCATGGCAGCTCTGCTGTCATTGGTGTGTGAGTGTGTGTGAATGGGTGAAAGAGACACAGTGTAAAGCACTTTGAAAAATTCTAAGGTTAAAAAAGATGCTATATAAGTGCAGACCATTTAACATAACCGACTACATTTACAAGCTTGTTTGAGTGCGATCAAATTGTACGTAGCTCAACTGACAGAGCGTTGCACTTGCTATGCTATGGACTGAGGTACCAGTCCGAAATAAGCGCCCGAGTCGACACATGAATCAAAAGTATCATAGAAACACAACAAAATGACGTGGTTGCTTCAGCAATTTAATTTTTCCATCTCACATTTGATTTTTATGACGCTATCGGTTAGGGTTAGGTTTAGAGTCGGGTGGTTGGTTTGTGGATTTTAAACTCAATAGAGGATTAACCTTGAAAACATTTATCGGACATTTCACCTCGTAACTGCCACGATACGTGTAATAAACCACGTAATATAATTTTGCAAATATGTCACCACAGCCATGTAATTTCCATGAGATCAGGCTGACATTTTCGATCAGGGCATCAGTATTTCATGAAATCGTAATCAAATGATGAAGATGAGTGTTTTAACCTGGCATTAGGAATGTGCCACGGCAGTCAACTAATTGACTAGTCATCCAACAACTGACTAGTCGGTTAGTGGGATCGACTACTAACATTAATGGGAAATGCAATTCTCAAATTAATTGAGAGATGCAATTGGAGAGCGTTTTTTACATGATTAGGCTATAATTTGCTGTACTTAAAGTGAATAACATTCAGCAAATCTTCTGCAAGATGTTTCATCTCTTTAATGCTTTAAAGTGGCATTCAGTAGTTCTATAGCTAGCATTAGCATTGCACTTTTTCGTGCACTTTAAGTACCGATGTGACAGTGGTGGTAGACGCTGTACTGCCATCTATTGACGGGGATCGGCATGATCGTCTCTGCTGCCCCCGCCAGCTTTGGGATATCATTTGCATCTGGAAAATGTCGGAATTTGAGGTAATTTCTAAAGTTATTTATTACTACTATAAAATAATTGCGTTGCCTAAAAACAAAGGTCAGAATTCAAGCGAACAGACTTCTACAGTTAAGGGCAGATTATTATTGTTCCTCATATCAATAATCTTTGGAGACTCTATATTTCACGTTATTTCTAAAGACAGTTATTACCTTTATTAGAGAACTGTTTAGCGTAAAATGAACCTAATTATCCAGCGATACAGTATGTCATGGTAAAGGAAAGAATAGAATAGTTTTGGATGATCAAATTTAGGAAGTCCACGAATACTCGTTTTGTGTCCAAGCAACCAAAGTCATAGTTTACACAAAATCCACAACAATCGCTGAGCCAATCTTCTTTGCACTAAACGAATGAAGACGAACATGCCTTAATGTTTACTCTAGTTTTTTGCTGGTCTTTCTGTCTTCTTGTTTCGGACCTTTTTCTCTTCTACAGTAATACAGCTGCTGAATCTCCTGTTGTCTCCGCTGCTAAAATACGATAAATAGTTTGTTCCATTGTGTTCTTTTCACCCTTCACATCACCAAAAAACAAAACTGTGTGCTAAATAAGCATAGCCAAGTGTATCTACATAAGTGGTAGCCAGTGAGCGCAAGGATTCTGTTCTTCGACATTCAGTGAAACACCTCATGTGATTTCAACATGGCGAAACACATTGAAGGGGGTGACACGCACAATGTAGATTAAAACACTATTTATATGAGTTCAGATCACGCTTCACAAAAACACAATTCATTCGTTAATGTGCAAAACCTTTTAAATTGGCTCCGAACTACTGAATGCACCTTTAAGTTTAGTACATTTCATGCACCGCTGCTGTTTCAGCCATAAAAGCGGCACATCAACAATACAAGACGATCACCGTCGGACATTAAATCCTCTGCTGTGAATGTATGTGCAGCGTAGTTCTAGAGGGAAGACTAGCAGTTGTACATCATCGCACCATTAGCTGAGTAATTCCTAGCCAATCATATGTAAGCCGTTGCTTTATATGTCTGCTCACAATCTATCACATTGTTGTTTTAGTGTGCTAACACGGCAACCTCCTCCACCCCACCACCACCAGTTGAGTCCCGTCCTGCGTGGGGGTAGCCTCCTCGCTCCTGCTTCCTATCTCCTGCAGGATATGACGGTTCCGAGTACAACTTCTTCAGACCAGTTGGGGCTTATGCCAAAGAGAAACATTACATTTCTGTTTTATATTAATCAAATAAATGCCATCTTAAATTTCACTCAAGTCTGCAAGTCTTCCTGATAGAAGTTATGTTCCTTTGGAGAGATTAAAGTGTTTTGCTGATTCTGTCTGATACTGCTTAAATAAGTAGTTGCCGTAAAAAAGGTTTAAACTGCTTGAAGTTGTGAACTAGATGTATCCCCTCATCATTATCTTGCAGTTCTAGGCATTCGCCCTGATATTCCCAAGTGCTCTGGTTTCATTGAAGCCTTTCAATCTGTGTTCAGGATGTGCATTTTTCTGTATTAGAGCCTTTCTTATTTCTTACTGCTCTAACATACTTCTGATAGTATTGTGCAATATGATGTTATAGTAATTTAGCCTATTCATTTGCTGAATATCCATTGGTTACCATGTTGTGCTGTGCTTAGAGTCCATATATCCTTCTGAAACATGTCCCGTTAAACACTATTATCCTTACAAGTCGTTCAAACCACCAACCAACAAGTCAATTATGAAAATTGGTAGTTTTGCATATCTAGTCAAATGTACTTTTAAGGTTATAAAAAGCCAATTCAGGTGCACGAATCACAGTGTTGGAGTGATGTTGTATAGTTCCAGTAATGCATGCCAGATCACTGTAGACTGCTGCATCCTCTACAACCAAGAACCGGTAAATTGCGCCATTTTACACATTCATGCCGTTACCTGATTTGCATGTTTTGTTTAGTGAATTGCATGCTAAAATGATGCTAGGAAGCCTCCATATTAGCCTGCATATAAGACTACCTTTCAGTGGTGATGCCTAAATATTTACCTCTTTAAGTAAAAGATGGCAACCGTATCCATTAATTCAACAGAGGGCTTTGGAGATTACACAGAGAGCACTGAAGCTCTGGTTGTTGAGTGTCACTGCGGGGTTCTGACAAGTACTATGCAAAGAAGACCAAATAACTGAGATTTCATCTCAGAAAGAGTGAGTCTGGCCTCCGGGCCACGGAGAGACCAGCGAGCTGAAACAGATCTTATCGACTGTCTTTGTGATGAGAGAGCCCGTCCAATCGCCCGCAGGCCACCATGACTTCCTGAGAATCTGTTAATGAATAATAGACTCCTCTCAAGTCCTTTTAAGAAATAGATCACCTTAATGCCATTAGACATATGCTCTTTTCCATGCATCAATCGAGAATCACCGCATTTGAAAAGGACCAAAATAGACAAAAACACACCAGGTGTCCTGTGGGTTATATATTCAAAGTATTATTTAGAGATGTGTGCAGAGTTAAAATTCTATTTTAGTCATAATTTTTGATGAAAAAGTCTTTTAAATGTAGGCAATAATTCATGTCACATTCATAAATTTTATTATGGCATATAATTTTAGTCTACAAAAATAGCATATTTACATTGATGATAATGTGTAAATTGACAAAAACATGTCAAACCTTTAACAGACCAAACTTTAAACAAATATTCCAATATTTTGAAAATTTTTAAAACCACTTACAATTACTGAAACATTTATCAAACATATTAAAGATAAAAGTTTAATATGTAAGATGTCCTGAAACCCAAGTTCCTGGAATAATAGCATATAATGAATATACTAAAGTATTGGCTACTTTTGACTTTATTGTGAATTCCTCGCATTTAGACGGTTTAGGATATTGCGTTACGTTTAGCGTGTTTTAAAGGAGTATTCTTGGTTCGATACACGTTAAGCTCAATCCACAGCATTTTGGTTGTGGTTACAGTGAGGCACTTACAATGGAAGTCAATGGGGCCAATCCGTAAACTTTAAAATACTTTTAAAAAAGTATTTTTCGAAAGAAAAGCTTCAATTTCTGCTTTTAAACCTTCCTAAAATTGGCCTCATTCACTTCAATTGTAAGCGCTTCAATGTAACCTTGATATGTTGCTTTTTTAAAGAAAAGGAAGGACAAGTCAAAATCATTTTTGTGTTAATCAACATTATGCCACAAATGCTTTCGATTGAGCTTAACTTTTATTGAACCCGAAATATGGCTTAATATTAAACGGAAACAGCATATTCACAACGCTAATTATGCATTCTGACTAGCACATAGCATAGTTCAAGTTCACCTGTTCATTCGCTTCATTGTTTTAGGAGATGCAAGTTGTAATATGAAGTTTTTGTCGTGGATATGTAAGGGATAATGTACTGTCAGCTGGTTGTTATTACACAATAAACCCTGACAGGGTGATCTGGACGTCTTGTATCACCCTGAATGTGCTATTATGTGCTGGACAACTACCGATTGAACTGATCTTCTGACGTAGAAGGGTTGGATGCACCTGCACATAACGCCAAAAACCCCTTCATCAACAAGCATATCCATCAGTCATTTCATTGATGAGATTAACGTGTGTGGACTACTTTTATGGTGATTTTCCTTGTTGTTTTTGAAGATGAAAGGAGTGGTTACTATGAGCTGTTGTATGAAATGGAGGTGAGCAAATAATGTCAGAATTATGATTGCTGGGTGACCTATTCCATTTAAGTGTCTAATTCTTGAGGACTTTCTTCCGTTCACTAAGTCAACGTGTAATTTTGTGTTCGGCTATATGGGTGCCAGTCTCTTCATACGTTTGTAAGGATCATCTGGTGTCACTTTCATTCACAGTTTGCTTGAGGACTAAAACAACAAATGCTACGGTGCATCCCTCACCAATGTCGAAATCAAAGAGTCTCGTTGCATTTGCTGCATTTGGAGACAGATCAGATCACATGGTGCTCTTTAATATGTATAACTCGATCCGACTAGGCCGTGAAAGATGGAGAGCGCTGATAACAGGAGAGAGCACAACAGGGGTGGACGGTGTAGCGCAGGCAGGCTGATGTGCAATGCAGCATGGCAGCTCAAAGCGCGCCACGCTCAGCCAGCTGAGGTTCCGAGCAGCTGGTGTGTCAGCATGGAGTTCCACTCGGATCACCGGAGAGGCCCAAAGGTCAGACACCGGTTGATGTGTGATGGGGAGATCAGAGACTAAGAGACTGATCTCTGCTCTTAGACTATTATTATCACGCCGAGTCTGGCGAACCCTGGAAGGGATTCGGTTTCTCGCGCCCCCTGTGCATACAAAAGGAAAGAATGAGAGTCGTCCAAAGAGGGAGGCCAGACGGAAATTAATGTAGACACAGGAAAAAATTGAACGGGAGATAGCTTGACAGGGGATTTGCACTAAAACACTTTGTATATGTTCGTTTTCATAGACCACATAAAATCAAATTGGACAATATTTACTTTCATCAGATTGTAATAACTTTCTCCGACATTGAAATAACTCGACTGCTGGTGTAACCAAGGCCATATGGCAGGGAAAAATAATAATAACCAGTAATATTAGATAGAGCCAATGATATTCATGATCCAAGCCCCTCCCTCCATTTCCAGACTATGTACTGCATACTACAACACTACTCGTTCTATTCTTGCAGTATACTGTATGTATACTTTGCATAGTATCCAAACTGTGATGCAGTTTTGTAGGGTGACACTACGTCCTATTTTTCCCGGACATGTCCTCTTTAAAGCCCTTAAAAATGCATCCGGCCAGGATTTCTAAATTGCATCATGACGTGCATCTGGTCTAATACTGCATTGTGTGCGTGCGCATATTTGCTTTGCTTTAAACCCCTTTGTAATTCCCGCCTTCTCACACACCAATTGCTCGATTATAAGAGGCTTGCAGCAACTATTGGACAAATTCCTGCCTGTCAATCTCACCGGGAACGTGTTCGGCCTCAAACAGTTGCTTGACAATAGCAGCAAATGACAGCTGAGTGGAAACAATGCCCAAACGAATGTGCATATTTAAAGAAGATTTGCACAAAAAATTCCCATGCTTTCATCCAGGTCCAGATCCGTGAATGTCAGTTGCTAATAAAGATGCAAGTGATTTAGAAGCGCACATTAGCTCTGCGAAGCATAAAGGGTCAGCAAAAGGTGAAAGTTCATCAGGTAAATTAATGGACTACTTTTTGCATCCAGGTAAAATTGTCATCACATTGCTCATTTTCCATGGCCGTTCAAAATAATAGTAATAGTAACACGTGTATATGAAGGTACACACATGGCATCAAATGTGTTATTTTAGTACATTTTGTATTTATTTATATATATTTATGCTATGCTAATAGAGTCTCTTTTTCGCTGTATTAAAGTTTGTTTTGAACACCGTTTTGAACCCTATTATTCCACCCCCGAGGTGTCCTCTTTTTGGAAAACTAGAATATGGTCACATTTGTGTTCTGCTGAAGAAATGCATGCACATAGAGTGGTGGTGGCGTAGTGGCTAAAGCACAGGGCTGTTAATCAGAAGGTCGCTGGTTCGAACCCCACGGCCACCACCATTGTGTCCTTGAGCAAGGCACTTAACTCCAGGTTGTTCTGGGGGGATTGTCCCTGTAATAAGTGCTCTGTAAGTCGCTTTGGATAAAAGCGTCTGCCAAATGCATAAATGCAAATGCACATCTGGAATGGCATGAGGGTGAGTAAATGATGAGAGAATTTAAATTGTTGGGTGAACTATCCCTAAAAGTGTCTAATTCTTGAGAACGTTTGTAGATTTGACACAAGACTAGACTAGAGTCGATGAGATGTTTTGTTGACTCGTTTCATGTGCACGGCCATATGGGTGCCAGTCTGGCAAAACTCAAGTTCTCTTCATATGTTTGTAAGGATAATCTGGCATCACTTTTAATCACAATTTGCTAGAGGATTGAAACAATAAATGCTTCGGTGCATCCCTCACCAATGGCAAAACCCTTTCAGACCAAGGGCGGCTGTGGCTCAGGTGGAAGAGCGGGTTGTCCACTAATCGCAGGGTTGGCGGTTCGATTCCTGGCCCACACGACTCAATGTGCCAAAGTGTCCTTGGGCAAAACACTGAACCAAGTCAAACTACAAGTGTCATATCAAACAGTTATGTCTTTAAACAAAACAAATCTTCCATTAAAAATGCATGTGAGACAAGGCAAAAAACAAAAGACTTAATGCAGAACCAATGTCCATTGTAATGGACACCATAAATAATTATTTCTTTCCATGTAACTATTAAATAACAACAACTTTTTTTTTTATTGGTTATTATTTATGGCAGCATTTAGAGTAGAAATAAAGCACTGTCATATTTGTTGTGTTCCTGGAACACAATTGAGGACTGAATGGGTTAATAAAGATAGTCCAGTATTACACTGACGAGACAGACACTGTGTCTGAACCCTTGTGTAAGTATGTGCGCGTGTCAGCGTCAACCCATCAGCTTGCGCTTTCCCACTCGAATGAAGCAGGAGTAATTATGTGTCCTAACACCTCCGTGGTGTCCAGCGAGCTCTGAGAGTCACCTCTGTGCTTCATTAAACTGGAAATCGGGTCAATATTCCGACTAATGACGGAAACTTGAGAGCGTTGGAGTTGGAGCGTTAAGCTTGCATGCATTTCTCTCCTCAGAGTTAATTGATAGACACACGTATGGCTGGTGGGCGATTTCATTAGACGTAATTAGCGTCAGTGTGGAGTAATAAAAGCACAGTAATGAAAAAGATCCTCTTTTTTTCCAGAATGAAATGAAGCGTACTGTTTATGCTCAGAGAAAGGTGCTGCCTGTGTGAAAATTAATTTGTTGCTGCTTTCCGTTTACACAGTTAAATTAATTTTAACACCATTATAAATAGAGACACGTCATAGAGGGCAAAAAAGATTAATTTTGGCATCTGTCTGAATCTGTCAGTCCATGCATTTTGTTGGCAGAACATTTGTTAAGGCAAAAGAAACAAAAACAACAACAATGTCAAAATCTAATTTCTAAATGTCAGGTTTCATTCCGAGTAAACAAAACATAAGAATACATCTTTGTCAACACATAAAAAAAATGTTTGGCAGCAGAGGTTTGCCTGAAAGCATGACATGTTTGAATGTTATTAAATATGTTTTCTTTATTTATGCAGATTGCTTTCTTTGTCTTATAGCCAGCAAAAAGAATGAGCTTGATTGGAGAGGGAATTAGAGAGCTCCTTCTCCTAAGTCCATTGGATTTCTACTCATTTTGTTTCGTCCACAAGGCGGAAATTGTTATGCATTTACATTTATGCATTTGGCAGATGCTTACAATGCACTTATTACAGGGACAATCCCCCCCGGAGCAACCTGGAGTTAAGTGCCTTGCTCAAGGACACAATGGTGGTGGCTGTGGGGGTCGAACCAGCAACCTTCCGATTACCAGATTACAATTTATGTGCTTTAGACCACTTCGCCACCACCACTCCACCACAAATTGTCTGTCCAATCTCTTAGAAAACTAATAGGACACCTCTCAAGAAGCCGCGTGATTGGAAGTATCATTCGTGTCTGTTGAACAAATGGTACAGAACGTGTTTTAATGCAAAAGTTTTATACCTCTAACCTTTGTGAGCACTAGTAATCGTGACGCTTTCCTTTGAAAACTCATTTTAAGTCGTAAATAAACAATGTATATTGTACCTTCTATCTTCTATTCATTGTCCCACATCAATTTGTCCTTGAAGATTATTTAGAAATATCAAAATCGTTTGTGAAGTAGCACTTTATCAATTTAAAGGTGCTGCAGATGTTTGGCTTATTTGTCTATAATCTTTAGAAGTGTACTACATGCTAGACAAATCAGTGTGGTGAGTGATCTAGGACAGAGAAGGCCCTCTCAGAATGGGTCGTGACCATGGCTAATGTGAGCTTTCACAATTGAGATTCAATATATGGTCTGGGTGGACTGGGAAGGGAGCTTTGCATTTTATATGTCAGAGTATATCCACATAGCTGAGAATAGACAGGTCACACTACAATTCCCTCATGGTTGCTGGCTCACCAGTGGAGAAGGTCAGTAACTTTCCAGCATCTCAGAGTTGACATCTCTGAGGACTTGACATGGTCCACCCATATCCACAGCGTGATACAAAGGCACATCAATGCCTCTCAGAACACCACCTGTCGTTGGGGTGGACCTGGACCCTCTGGAGGCCCTTGCTGAGAGGAGAATGATGTCCAAACTGCTGAACAACATTGACATCTCCCACCCACTCCATGACATGTTTGCTGAAACTCTCTGTCCATCTGTCCATCCTTCTGTGATCTGTGCATGTCTATATCATGAGCTGTGAAGTACAGAAATGTCTCTTTTCAAAACTGAATTGTCATTCATTTTTATTGCACCCCTATTTGCCTCAAGCCCGCCGAGAAACGTCTGATGACACCGCCCTGACTGGTGCCAAAATGCTCAACGTTGGCCCCCCTAAACATACAAGTGCCCCACCAAAGATTGCATCCTAGTATCGGCACTGCTAGGCAGTGACCACTAAATTACAGTTGCAAATGAATTGTGTAACCATTCATTTTATCTTCTCCCCACATTGGTCTTGTGTTTGATATGATACATGAATAATTTAAAACATAAATGTAATTGTTGGAAAAAGCTTATGTTTGGTGAGAATCCTTCACTAAATAATGAATGTACTGGAACTAGCACACAATTTTAATGCATGGACCAAGAGCACAAAACATAGAATCAGTTTATATGTTCAGACAAATGAATTCTCTGTATTGATACATTTCCAGTGTCATTGCAATCTCTTTCTGTGTTTCAGAGTTAATCATTCTTCAAACGAAACCTGTATGGAGGGCCAAATGTACCTTGACTGAAGCTGTTCAAAAATTTGCATGACGCACCAAGAGCTGCTCTCCAGCCATAAATATCTGCTCAGCGCATGCCGAAGTGCTTTTAGCTTTGCCCTTATTATCTGGCTTTTCAACCTCAACATCAGTGACACCAATTTGTGCTGTGCAGACCTTCAACGCTGAGGTGTGCATCAATGACTTAACTGATGAAAGAAATCATAGCTTGACCGTCAGCACAATGTGGACACCTTCCAACAACCACAGGTGTTCGCTGAAAAACTGGAAGCTGTTGTTTAAAGAATCAGATAAAAAATTAACAGATGAATCTGTGGAGAGAGTAACAGTTATAGAGAGTGATTGGAGCTGTTAACACCTGCGCACACCTGCATCAGCAATGCATTCATGCCTATCTAAGACAGATCATCTGTACTGACAGAATGCCAAAGCCTGAAATGAAAGGAACTCGCTTCTAAACTACAGTCTCCTCTTGTAACTTAATGGATCGCATAAATTGCACAGATGTGCCGTTCTGTCGTTGTGATTGTTTTGTATGATCTGAAACACCAGCTGCACATGGTTATGAACATGGGAAAACAATCTCTTGGAATTTATGACTTTTCATGACAGAATAATCTGACTCTCTCAGCAGTGCAATATGTTTAGTTCCCCTTGTTTATTTATTCACCCGCAGCAATTTTCCATGAACAGATCATTAAAATCCCATCTAGGGCATTGAGAGACACAACAGGTTAGATATCATTACGTTCCTTAACAGCAGATGGGCACCCCAGTGGAAATGTCCCGATGTCCTTGCACCACAACCAGTACAAGAGTAGCATTTTGCATCTGGAAAAAAATCTAATTTTAAGGTTCAAACTGAACTGATGTCTCTAGATGCCATGTGGCCAACCATGAAAACTTTTTTAAATGCCCAGGCGTCTTGAATAAATGGTTCCCCTCAAAGACAACATGACCCCTGAGTCTTTTGTCGAAAACTGTACCAACTGTAGCCATGCTCTCGTTCCAGAGTTGAACGTCACGAAGGCTGCCATTTTGGGAATGGTGTTGGCGGTCTTCATTGTTTTTGGAGTTCTAGGCAACATCCTGGTCATCTTGTCCGTGGCTTGCCACCGTAACCTACGCACAGTTACCCACTACTTCATCGTCAACTTGGCAGTAGCGGATCTTCTCCTAAGTTCAACGGTTCTTCCATTCTCTGCCGTCTTTGAGATTCTGGGTCGTTGGGTCTTTGGACGGCCCTTTTGTGATGTTTGGGCGGCGATGGATGTTTTGTGCTGCACAGCGTCCATCATGAGTTTGTGTGTAATATCGGTTGACCGGTACATTGGTGTAAGCTATCCGCTGCAGTACCCTTCAATTGTAACAGAGCGACGGGCATTGCTAGCACTTGTTGGCTTATGGGTTCTGTCCGTCACCATTTCCATTGGGCCTCTCTTCGGCTGGAAGGAACCTGCGCCCGAGGATGACACCATTTGCAAGATAACCGAGGAACCAGGCTATGCCATCTTCTCTGCCTTGGGATCCTTCTACCTCCCCCTGGCAGTGATCCTGTCCATGTACTGTCGTGTCTATGTGGTCGCTAAAAGGGAGACGCGTGGACTAATTAGCGGACAGAAGACAGAAAAGTCTGACCAAGCCTCTGAGGGTGTAACCTTGCGGATACACCGTGGTCATACGACAGTATCCGAGGATGAGGCATTGCGAAACCGGACACATTTCACACTGCGTCTGCTCAAGTTCTCCCGTGAAAAAAAGGCTGCTAAGACTTTGGGAATCGTGGTTGGGTGCTTCATCCTATGTTGGCTTCCATTTTTCCTGGTTCTTCCTATTGGTAAGTGTCTTACATTTTTACATTTGATAAAGGAAGTAGCAATTTGGTGTTTTGAAATGTTGATGCTATCAACGTCTGACCATATCCACAAATGCACAAGCAACAAAACGGCATGAAATTCCATGAAATTGCTGTGTGATTGCTCAGCAGACACAATAGAATTTTAAGTAGGAGATGGAACAATTGCAAAACTCATTTTTGCAGCAGGAAAGGAAGTAGTACCATTCAGGCATCGCCTAGACTTTTGTCTTGAAGATATCTTTTTTAGGCCTCATCTATTGGCATGCGTGCTTCAGATAAATCCTGCAATTTTAGTGTGTATACAGAACTAAATATTTTACTCACTTGCGGCTTCACAAATATTTAAGTGCAACAAAAGTGTTTGGTGTGCCAATGGTTGAAAGATGTTTGTATAAACCTTTGTTTAGAAAGTTTTCTGAGACAACAGGGTAACAACTGTTGCAATATGTTTGGCTCTAGAAACGAGTTTCACAAAGTCAAAACAAGCCAATATTCCCATAATGCTCCACAGAGATCGTCGGGTTCCCCCAAAATGAATTTTAGCTGTTATTGCAGTTCCCACCCGAGCAACAGAGCTCTTGTGAGGAGACCTTTCGGTCCAAGGTTAGTCAGAGTTAAACCACAAAATATGAGTCTATTTAGTCACAAAAAAGACAGAATCCAGGAAATGGTATTATTGGAAACTCAAAGCAAACAAAGTGAATAGTTGTATTAATCTGTGATATCCCTGCCAAAAAAAAAAAAAAAAAAAAAAAGCTATTCTAGTTTTTGCTATATCTGGTTGAAGAAGTGTTCTGGGCAGTTTTAAACGGGTAAGCTAGTCTAGTTTGTTGGTTTATTAAATGTTTTGGGCACTTTTCAGCTGGTGTAGTTTTAGGGCAGTTTTGAGGATTTTTCAGCTAGTCAGGCTGGTCTAGTTTGGTGGTTTTATAGTGGTTTTGGACATTTATCTGCTGATCTGTGTGTATGACCAGCTGGCTTGCTAAACCAGCTGAAGACCAGCTTGACCAGGCTGAGAGACCAGGTAATCTGTGGTTTTTCAGCAAGAATTGAATTCTGTTTACTGAAAAGGATACGAAAATGATTATGAATTTGAATGTACACTTTCAAGTGTTTGGGCACTTTTCAGCTGGTCAGGCTGGAATGTTTGCTGGTTTTAGAGGGTTTTGGGCACTTGTCAGCTGATCAGGCTGGTCTGCTTGCTGGTTTTAGAGGGTTTTGGGCACTTGTCAGCTGATCAGGCTGGTCTATTTGCTGGCTTTAGAGGGTTTTGGGCACTTGTCATCTGATCAGGCTGGTCTACTTACTGGTTTTAGAGGGTTTTGGGCAATTGTCATCTGATCAGGCTGGTCTGTTTGCTAGTTTTAGAGTGGGGTTATGCCTTTTGCAGCTGGTCAGGCTGCTATTTGCTAGTTTTGTGAAGTTTTGGTTACTTATCAGCTGGTCAGGCTGGTCTGTTAGCTGGTTTTCGTGGGGCTTTAGGCACTTTTAAGCTGGTCTGATTTTAGTTTTGTGCATTTTGTAGCTGGTTAGGCTGGTATTTGCTGGTTTTAGATGGGCTTTAGGCAATTTTCAGATGGTTGTGTGGAAGGCCAGCTCGCTGACCTGCTAAACCAGCTTAAATCCAGGCATGTTTGCTGGTTTGCTGGCATGTTTGCTGGTTTTAGAGCGGTTTTGTGGACTATTCATCTGGTCAGGCTGGCATGTTTGCTGGTTTTAGAGAGATTTTGTGTACCTTTCTGCTGGTCAGGCTTGTCTATTTGTAGATTTTAGAGGGTTTTGGGCACTTTTAAACTGGTCAGGCTGGTATTATCTGGTTTTAGTGGGGTTTTGGGGACTTGTCCACTGGTCAGGCAGGTCTTGTTTGCTGGTTTTAAAGGGTTTTGCATCCTTTCACATGATCAGACTGGTTTTTACTGTTTTTATAGGGTTTTGGGCACTTTAAGCTGGTCAGGTCTATTTGCTTGTATTAGAGGGGCTTTAGGCACTTTTCAGCTGGTCGGTATGGAAGGCCAGGTGGCTGACCAGCTAAACCAGCTTGACCAGGCTGGGAGACCAGCTAGGCCAGATAAGACCAGCAAACCAGTCTAGATTGCTTTAATCAGTGTTTTTTCTCAAGAGGATACGAAAATGATTATGAATATGCATGTACATTTTAAAGAAACGTGATTTCTGTGAAAGTTTACAAACACTTGCTAATTAACTAGAATTAAATGGCATATAATAGAGTGTTTAAAAAGCTCAAGGGAATCACTGACCTTATCAGAAAAAACACACACACACAAGCTCCATCAACGACATTTGTAACATCAGTGAAATCTAAAACACTACGCTCAATAGAAAAGTAATACATGTAATTTTACTCTGATCAATACGACTCTATTTCTGCATGTATGACATCCCACTGTGGAGCTAAGAGACCTAGGAGAAGTTTATGTCACCCACAATGAATTCACAAAAGTCAAGGGTCAATCCATAATTATCAGAAAATAACCAATCGTTTTCCTAGAAAAGCAATTACATGCCTTTTTCATCATAGAAACTACTGGCCGTCAGGCACAAAGGACTCAGGGCTAATATAAACACTGTGTGGGAGAGACACATTGTATAATTTTAGGGGGATTTTTCAGACAAACGTATTAGTTAATAGGATGAAGAATTTGCTCTTCAGACAGACATTCTTCCTTTTAAATCTTCCCTCAATCCCACAACAGTTAGAGTGTACTGGATGAGCTCTGAAGAAAGGTTTCATTTTTATGCCTGGATGACTTGGGGACATTTACTGCATTTAAGTGAATGTGCTAATGTTGCATGAATACATTATTTGGCACAAGATGTGCAGAACGCAACCATAATAACAATCACTGAAGCCAAGCCAAAGGTGAATGTAAGAACAAATGCATAAATGACAGCTCAAATCATGAGGGTAATTTATTAAAACTCACACAGTCATGTTTGATGGAATTTTGTTATGAAATTGAAATGCATAAATCTTAAAAATAGTGATTGCATGGACTTACATTGAAGGAGGGGCCAGAGTCATGTCTAGAGACCAGAATATCATGGAGAGAGGTTGTGGAGCTTGTTGGTGTGTAAGCACATTCTCTCATCCCCTATGATAAGCAGCCTTTATGTTAGTATGTGGCCTGTTTCCCATGGCTTGTATTTCAGGTAGTACACGGTGGCACCGTGACGGTACCATAAGCCCTCCGTTAACAGGCGTTTCTATCCGTCTTTAACATAGAATTCATGTCTGAAATTCCCACATGGTTTCTATCTCTCTCCTCTGATCGTTTACTCAGGCAAGGAACCATGGGAAACAAGGCAAGAGGTACTGAACTACTCAGCCTGGAAAAACAAGATATTGAAAACTAGCTCAGCCATCTTGTATATTTGGATGCATAGCCACAATTGATGGATAGAATTGAGTAAAATGCAGCAGGGCTTTAATAAATAATGAGCATCAGTATCTCATGTGGTTGATATTACATTCGACCTATGGGCTTGACACTTAGTAGGCAAATATTTTTCTGCTTAGTTTTTATACTCAGGTTATTCTGATATAAATAAAAGGATATTGAACTTAGTCAGTTTATGTGATAGATAGAACTCTGTTTAGTGTGTAATGTGAAACAAATGTCGAATATTTTTAAATAGATTTTTTAAATAGGAATATCATTAAATTTGCATGCCTCCCTCATATATTAATGAGTTAAAAATATATAAAAAAGAATAAAAAAGCTCCCTATATTTAGCTTATTTTATACATGAATAGATTAGTATATATATATATATATATATATATATATATATATATATATATATATATATATATATAATATTAATAAAAGTTTATGTTTAAAAATTCTGCTTAAACTAGTTATGCTGTGACATTTCCCTGTAACCTTGTTACATATATATAACCTTATTATATATATATATATATATATATATATATATAATAAGGTTATATATATATATATGTAACAAGGTTACAGGGGAAATGTCACAGCATAACTGGTTTGTACAGAATTTAATATATATATATTTATTACACAGCTCTCTGGAATAGTCGATTCTGATTAGTCAATGGCGCCATCTGGTGGTCTGATATTGCTCTGTAACAACCGCACATCCACGTATTAGACTGCTCATCCGGGTACTGTGAGCCATCTCCCCTGCTCATCGGATTACCGTGTGATCTTTAAAAGCTAATAAAATAATTTAAACTCAAATCAATGTTTCATGTCCATTTATTTGTTTATCTGGCAAGTATTGATTCCAGCTGTTTAGTGATTTCTTTCTTCTCAATTCACATAATTTCAATGCAAATCAATATTTTATGTCCAAGGATTTATTTATTTGGTAAGTAGATATGCAATAAGTGGGATAATGTACAGTCAAGTAGGTGTTATTGCAAAATATACCCCTATAGGGTAACATAAGCATCTCCGCTTTACTTCGGGGTCCTGATCACCCTGACGGGGTTATTGTGTGATAACAACCAGCTGACTGTGCATTACCCCCCCCACACACACACACACATGCGCGCATACACACACACACAAACACACACACACACACACACACAAACACACACATACACGCACGCACACACACACAAACACACACAAACACAGACACACACATACACAAACACACACACACATACACAAACACACACATACACGCACGCACACACACAAACACACACAGACACACACATACACAAACACACACACACACATACACAAACACACACATACACGCACGCACACATACACAAACACACACACACACACAGACACACACATACACTAACACACAAACACACACATACACACACACGCACAAACACACACACACACACTAACACACACACATAAACACACACACACACACACACACACACACACAAAAAAATATACAGTTGCGATCAAATTTATTCAAACCCCCTGAACAAGTTCTGGTGATGTGAATTAAAACACATCAACGAAAACTTCAGTAAACAACGTTTTTAATACACATCTGTGTGATTTTGAGAACAAAGAGTTCAGTTTACCTACATTTTAAAATAAAAAATAACCAATTCTCTCCACAAATGTCATGTCAAAAATATTCATCCCCCAAAGCCAATCATCTGTGGAGCATCCTTTACCCTTAATAACAGCAAATAAATGTTTCAGCATTCTCAGGCTTCGGACACCTCTCTATTAGAATTTGTACACATTTCTCATGAGAAAAAGCGTCCAGCTCATTGATATTCTTTGGTTTCTGTGCTGCCACTGCTTCCTTGAAACAAAGACTTTCAATGGGATTTTAATAATGGGCCGAAAGGGCCTTTTAAGGACATTCCACGACCCATCCCTGAACCAGATCTTGAATGTATCCTTGATGTTACTGTCTTGCTGGAAATCCAGTGATCACAGAGTTCAGTTTACACACTGAAAGCATCAGATTTTTGCCAAAATGACCTGATACCTGAAAGAATCCATGGCGTCAGTCACATAGTCAGGATAGCCGTTTCCTGCCACTGTAAACACCCCATAACAGGACTGACCCACCTCCATCCTTCTGACCTTGCCTTTCTTACTCCAGACGTTCTGCTGAGTCATGGGTCTAAAACTCCTTTCAGTTTAGTTTAAGACTATAAAACCTTCTTCCAAGTCTCCACAGGCCTTTCCAAATTTCCCTTGGTAAAGTTTTGCGTTCTTCCACACCCAAGAAGGTTGCTGTTATATTTTAAAATGTATGAATGGTGCTGCCAACTTTGTCTATTGGAAATTGAAGTGCCTTGGAAATGTACTTTTAGCCATGACCTTTTCTTGTGTAATGAAATATCTCCTCTAATAGCTTTTGTGACAGCTTATTTTTAGTTGCATTTTTTTTGCATAGAAATACAGTTTTGCTTACAACACTAAACTTCATTTTCCAAACTTATAGAAGTGCCACTGTTGAGTAATGGCTTAATTTTGTTTTAAAACAATTACTTGTGTAGCCTTACATATTTAAGATACAGCTACATGCAATTAGGGTTGAATAATTATGACACGGCTGTATTTAAATCAAAAATACTGCTATTTAGAAATATTAGGTTATTTATTCACACTATGACTTTGAATATGTCACTCAACTGATATAGGAAAAAAAATATATATGCAATTCTAAATTGCCCATTGTGGATGTCCCATTCTGTGAATGAAGACCTTTTGAACAACTATGTACATGCACGGCTAATCCAGGTACAAGGAAAACATTATGAGAGGTAAAAAGTGTGTTTCTCAGTTGTTTCCAAGTCTTCACTGAATTATTGTTAGATATGATGCATTATTACAGATTTATGC
>NC_068312.1:35940480-35995480 GCF_025860055.1 Xyrauchen texanus | reverse complement strand
ATTATACACTATTATTTCCATAATCACTCAAGTTTTCTTGTTATAAAGAGCAGCTGATAAAAACGTAAAAACAAAGCTGTTACAACAATGTAAACCTAATAGGCTCGGAAAAAGGAAACTATTCAGAACAAGGAAGGCCAAAGATTAATTAAAATATGTGAACGTGCATAGAAAATGAAGAGATGATGAATTAAGGTGCAAAAAAATGAATAAAATATCTCGGAGTGCAACTCCGTGTGGTTATAAATATATTCAATGGTTAGCACTGTTGCCTCACAGCAAGAAGGTCCTAGGTTTGAGTCCTAGCTCAATTAGGGACTTTCTGTGTGGAGTTTGCATGTTCTTCCTGTGTTTGCGAGCTCCGGGTGCTCTGGTTTCCCCCACAAGTCCAAAAACATGCAGGTTAAGTGATTTGGAGACTCTAAATATGTGTGTGAGTGAGAGTCCCCCAGCCACTGGGTTTGCGTCAGGAAGGGCATCGGGTGTAAAACTTGTGCCAAATCAATATATACTTATCTGACTATCACGAAGCGGACCCTGCACCTACGTGGGACAAACGCTAGGAAAGGGAGAGTGACCTTAAAGGGGTAGTTCACCCAAAATAAAAATGCAGACATATTTGTACACACACAGTGCCGGATGTAATCTGATTACACAATAATTACTTTTTAGTCAAAGTATAATGAAGGCCATCAGGGACTGATGCTGTCAAACTCCAAAATGACAAAAAAGCACCATAAAAGTAGTCCATATGACTCATATACCACTCTCCGCAGTCTGAATGTACTTTTATTATATGGAAAAGAACAGCCAGGACATTTTTAAAAAATTCCCCATGTATGTTCCACAGAAGATAGAAAGTCATACGGGTTTGGAACAACATAAGGGTGAGTAAATGCTAACATCATTTGACTTTATGGTTGAACTATAATTTTAAAAAACTATGACTTCTCTCCTTGTCATACATCAACACAATGGTGACTGAAACTTCATTATGCTTCTACATCACAGTTCGACACAAGCTCAGATGGGAGGGCAGTCAAGAGAAAAGTGACAAGACGACAGATAATTTTCAATTAATTATTTGCTTGGACAGCCGTGCGATACGCTCTCCGTGGAGTTCAAAACCACAGCTTACATAGTAGAGATGGCAGAGGGGGACAAGTCCATGTACCAAAGTGTACCAAAGAAGAACAGCGGGAGATAATTGGCAGGGGAGAGCAGTCAAATTGACAGATTCCTTAAAGGGGACAGATTATGCAAAATCCACTTTTTAAATTTTTTTCCGCAGTGTGTGTAGACAACCACAAAATATGGTAAAAGACCATCCCTTCATTTCTTTCCTTAATTACAAAACTACTCAATAAATACATACATAAATGGACATAAAATATTGATTTGAGTTCAATTATTTTAATAGCTAACTTGTAAAGATCCCAGAGTGATTTGAGAAGTAGGAAGAATGATTCAAAATACCAGGATGACCGGTCAAATATCAATATATCCCTGGAAGTGCAGTTGTCTTTTAGAAACATCAAGACCGCTAGATGGTGCGATTGAATAATCAGAATCAAGTATTCCACAGAGTGAAATAATATCTGTTAACGCAATAGTTAAAAAAAAAATCTGCATTTTTTTATCTTTATAATATTACTTTCTTCACATACATTTTTTAACATAAAATTTGAATATTTTAACATTAGTAAAAGCATTATGAACTAACAAGAAATAACAATGAATAACAGTGTTTTCAAATGAAAATTAGATTAATACATGTGTAGATGACTCGCTAATTTGTTCAATAGAATCTGTAAAGTTGCATTGATTGTTCATGTATTTTATTCCTGCATTGAATTATTTTGGAGGACTTTTATTTTGACATGGTTGCAGCTCATTCCAGTATGATTGTATAAAGTGCTTCACATTTCCGTTGTGTGTGTATGTGTGTGTATGTGTTTATATGTGTGTGTATACGCTATGTGAAGAACATGGATTGTAATTGTGTGATGTGAATTGCTTTATTGTCATATTTGTACTTGTGTTGGTTTTATTGTTTGATGATGGTTTTCACAGTGTTTGTTTCTCTTTGTGTGTATTATTCTGTAGTTCTTATGGTGTTTATTAAAGTGTCAACACATTAAACATTTTTGGAGTACTGACCATCAATTCAGTGGGTAGCTACAACATGCTGATAAGTTATTTAGAAGTTTTTGTTTGAAACTCAATGCATTAATGTGTCAGGTTTGGGAGTAGAGAGGTGAGGACTCAAGCGCAGAGTAAGTAGCTTTTTTAACATAAAAGATAAACTAAAAATCAACAAAAACTAGCCCATAGGGGAAACCTCCACAGTCCAGGGCAGGTGAATAGTAGACTTGCTGGGCTGGAAAAACAGGGCCAGAACTGACAGACAGGACAAGACAGGAACCGACTGACAGACCCCTAACAGGTTAAAACTCCACAACATACTGGCACAGGACAGCAAACACAGGGAGGTTAAATAGGGAAAGAAATTAGGAGGGTAATGAGGGAGGGCAGGTAAAGCAAATTAACTTATAACAAGGTTACAAGGGGGCGGGGCCAGGACGTGAGATAGGAGAGCACATGGCAAACAAACCTGACAGAAACTATGTGCTCACACCAAACACAATAGAGAAGACAGAAGAGCACATGGCGAACGAACATGATCATAAGCCATGTGCTCGTACAAAAAACATCACAAAAGACTGACAGAAGAGACTGAATTTTTTTTTTACTGAAATGGGCTGCAATGCCAACTGTAATACAGTGAAGACCTATGGTGTTTTTACCTGCTCAGCTAAAGCCATACCACACTGAGATGTGAACCATCCATTTTACTGATGGGGGATTTTATAATATAAGATGACCTTCGTATCATTGGAGGGACGCGTGGCTGGAGTAATAGATTAGAGTGGGATATTTCACTCTGCCCTTCTTTTCCGTTATGTCATTCGATCACTCTTGCTGTGCTTTCTTGTACTGATATATGCACAAAAATCACTAAATAGCCAATTTGATTTTGAATTTTAAATTATGATTTACAACACGTGGCACGTCTATGTCAACAGCACCTTCCACAACTGTAAAGTACGTTGGATTTTTCTTCAACTTCAGACACTTTCAGCCATGAGAATTTCTAGAAAGTAAAATCCAGTTAAACATTTTTCAAACTCTCACAATTTATTTATTTGGCTACTAACAATGTCCAACAGTGTATGTACATGCATCACAGGAGAATTCATGTTATTTTGGGTTGATTTATGACATTCTGGAAATTCCCACCAGAGTTTTATTTCCAGCACATTTCAAATGCTGTAATGTGTCCAGTAAAATTCAGTATTGGGAATGATGCTGATGGAAATTACATTTATGTAAATAAAATTGCTGACTTCTAAAACAAGGCTAGTTTTATTGCTAACAATTTATGTGTCCTAAATACACACAGTTAAATCATATTTTCACACTTTTGCATCAACTGGTAAAATTACAGCTTGATTATCAGCCTGCAAATGGCTTGTTTTCCTAATAAGAGGTTAGCAAACATGCTAACTTGATTTAAGTGTAATACATTTTGACATTTACTGGAATTACGGCATTTACCAGATTACTCGGTTTACTGGCATTATGTCATAAAAGTTGTAATATTGCATATCACTTTACAAAGATAACGTTAGTAAGCAAATTTATAACTAAAATAATTTTAACATGTATAATGTTTACATCTTATGGCTATACTTTTGAAACAGTATGTATTATAAAGTTTTAACGGCAAAAGAGTGTAAAATGTGACTGAATAATGTAAAAATAAATAAATAATAACTGGTTAACGAGTAGATACTTTAACATATACAGTAAAAATCTTTAAAATATTTTTAACATGAAAATATGTAATTTTACATTATGCTTTAAATGCAAAAATTATGTTTTTATCATAAAATTAAAAGTAAATATGTATCTTATTTTTAACAAAAGAATCGTTTTTTTTTTTTACATTAAACTTATTAAAAATTATTATTATGGTACAAATCAGGTGTTCCCAGAAGTCCATGCCTAAACCATCACATTTCATTATATTTTATGGGAATAATTATGTTTCTTCTTATTATTATTATCAGTAATGTACATTAGGGGTGTTTTGTGTTAATTTGTATGTAGTTTAGTTAATGTTAATGCATTTGTGTATAACATTATCACATGTGTTACCCTAATAGTGTTTGGGTGAGTGATTAATTATTGCTCCTGGAAGGGCCAAACAAGTCATCGAGTGGCTCTTTGTAGTTACTACAGTGATGAACAATACATTTGAAAGTTAAAAGCAGACTTTTATATTTCCAGAAGGTTAGTATATCAAGTTTGTATAATTTAATCATATAAACAGTAGTGAACCGTACAATATACAGGCATCAAAATTATATTGACATTTTTTTTTTGTGGCATTATGCCACATGGCGAAAATAATAAAAATAAAAATAAATTATTCAATTTAAAAAACAGTCCATTTTCTAGTTGTGAACAACCTAAAATGGTGTTAAAACCAATCATGCAAAAAAAGTTTCCCATTCCAAAGTTATACTTCTGCATACTATTAGCCCCCTTATTTAATTTATTTAAAAATGTAATTTTCACAAATGCTAGTTTCTGGAACATTTTCCTCCTACATAAGCAGACAAGGTCTTAGATTTGTATTTCAAACCCAGAATCATATTCTGTTACATCATGAAATACACGGAAAATCCACCTACTCAAAACTTCACTTCAGCAGACATTCGCCTCTGTCGTCTACTAAGAGGCGTAATCAGTTACAGTAAGTTAGGGTGCCGTCGCGAACACTGCGGCACATTTGACTTGACAGCGTTCGCGACGGTCATAAATCAAATCCTTCTTTTGCCCAAAGCTCAAACAATTCTGGATTCTGCATGTAAACATCATCCTGCATTAGAGACAAAGTGTTCAGAGTGTGATACCCCAAAGAATCTCAGCTAGAACTTCTCGTTAGATTTCAGGAGCTAAAAGCTATACAGCAATTGTGACTATCGGGGACCCCAAAGCAGCAACAGTTTATGAGTTTTAATAGCCTTTGCTGCTACACCTCTATTAATATTCATAACTGAAAATGCATTGCCATTTGTGTGCGAGTGCTTTTGCGATGCATTTTGCTGTTATTTTAGATATGTTTGCTAAGGCACGCATCATACTTGGGGGCATTACATACTTACTTAATTCATTAATTAAGTAATTGAACTTACGATTTTCACTTCATGGATGATAAAACTGGCAAAATAAATAAATAAATAAAAATCTCATACATTTGTATTTATGGAGGGATGCAATACATTTAAAAAACACTCTCTGAAAAATAATGTTTTTTCTTGTTTTCCAGTAAAATGATCTAAACATTCTTAAAACAACATACATTTATTTGAGAAGTAGAATGACATATTTTGTCTTGTTTTCAAATAAATGTAACAAAATGTAATAACATTTATGATTATTAAAATAACAATAGCAACAACAACAATTTGACAATGGCAAAAAAAGCAAAGAATTTTCAAAGGAAAAAACAAGTTTATATTTCTTACCCCGTTGGCAAAGAGTGTTTCTTGTTTTAAGAATAAACCCCACCAAAATGTGTTCGATTTCTCGGAAAACAAGACTTAATACCTTATTTTTCTTAATCATTCTGCTCCTCAAGTATTATTTTTTTGTTTGTTTGTTTTTTTTTGTTTTTAGCATGTTTAGGTATTTTTACCTTAAAAAAAGTAAAAAATACTTTATATTATTATTATTATTTAAATGTATTTATTTATTTTAAAAAACATAATCCGGTGCAGAATAACATAAGAGACTTGGTAGTGGGCTCTTTCTACTTCACAAAGTACTGTAAGTGATCACTTAGCAACCGCTCAGAACACCATAGCAACCACCTAGCAATATGCTAAAAACCACTCAGAACACCATAGCAACCACCTAGCAATATGCTAAAAACCACTCAGAACACCTTAGCAACTGCATAGCAACACTTTGAAAACCGCCACAACACCGTAGCATTGTGGTGGGGAGTTTTGAACAAGCTTTACTGAAATATTTCTTAAAAGATGTAAAAATCTAGTTTATATAGTACTCTCGCCATTAAACACTAAATAAATAAATATGAATGCCCATTTTTAAGTTTTTATCATAATAAAAAAAATATATAAAAAAAAAATCATTGTGATTTGTATTGATAAAAATAAATAAAAAATGAGTAAGCTTTAACACCAAACCCAATAATACAAACATGTGACTGTTATATCCGGAGGGGGGTTGAAGTCTTATATCTGACCCAGGGTGGGGGTGGTTTGGTCTGTGAGAGGCGGGGCATATATATATATATAGTTACTTTTTTTTGTCCTAAATTTGTAAGCATGCAAGTGTTCTTTCTGTTCACTCTATTTCCCTATTTTGTTCCGGACATCTAAGATACAACACTGGATATTTTTACACAAGCAACCTCACAGGCAAGTCAAATAAATGGCTCCTTTTGTAGAAAATAGCAGATATAAAATTTTTAGCTATTTGAGGCTAACATCAGCAGTGATCGGTGCATAAAAAAAGACATTTGCATTTGATATCAGAAATCATGTTTCACTTTGTGATTGTTTTGAAAATAATTCGAAGCGTGCTAAACTGTAGCTAAAGTTGCATTCCTGAGAATGAAAGCTTTCTTTGGATATGAATTGTCTATTTAAGTGCTATACAAAATATTTGTATATTTTTCATATTAATATTTCTACCACATAACCTCTAGGTGGTGCTTATTTCTGAGGCGGATGTATTTTGAGGTGGTCCAAATATTTTTATTTCATGCAACATAAATGCAGAAGTGATATTATTCTATGAAAAATTTGAATATTTCAAATGATACCGCATATGCCTGACTTATGTATCCGGGTAGTTTAATATTTTAAACGTAAACTTATTTCGCAACATAAAGCCCCCCTGTGGACCCACTGGCTGGTCTATGATTGTGCTACTTGTGATCATTTTACATTTTTAGCCCATTACACTCAGTATGTCAAAACACATGAACTAATCTAACTACAATTCGAGCATGTGAGCATGTGAGTAACGTTGCCTTTTTAACAAATGACCACTAAACATCTGGCGTTCCAAATCCCCATATGTACCTGAACTGAAACTCTACCTTCAGCCATGCATTCAGTGTCAGATGTGTCCGCTAGCATAAAATGATGTGAACGTAAGGACAGGTGTTTGACGAAAGAGAGACAGACACAGAGAGTGAGACATGTACTGGTGGTGGGGTATTGTATGTGGAAATGAAAGTTCTCCCTGATGAATTCATACTTTTCTACGGAATAAATTATTCATACATTGTGATTGAAACAATTACAACCAAATCAGAAGCTGCCAGAGAGAAATTACACTGTCAGACATGGGATTGAGGGATTGGGGGTATACATTACGCAAGAAAACATCAGAAGAGAATGAGACTGAAAGAAGAAACAATGGCAGAAAGGTGTATGGAGGGACAGATGCTGTTATGATATAAAGCCTTAACTGCAAATATATTGAAGATTGGATCAACAAATTGAGACATCACTCAAATAAATTCTTATTTAACCGATGAGTGGACAATGCATTTTTGACCAATGGATTTATCTAACTTTTCCAACACTCTCTCATGGTGAAATCGTCAGGATTTGTACGACTTTTCTACATTTGGCCAATTCGTATGATATCTTTTGACTGCACTCGTTTGAATTCCTACGACTTTCACTACAGCCAGTGACGTCGCTCACATCGTTTCCATTTAATATGCAATAATAACTTACTTCTGTCACACAAAACAGCTTCCTATCTTGTTTGCACACTCTACTGATTGGTTAAGTTTAGATAAGGGTTTTGGGTACGGGCACAATATTAATAAGTATGTCCTAAACGCCTCGTGCGCGGAACTCGTGCTTACTTCCACAATAGACATCCAGGAATTTGCACGTTATGAAGTCGTCCGAGTTTATGCGAACAACATCGTGCAAGACCATAAGAATGAAGAATAAAAAGCAAACGTGCAAGAGAACAGAGCTGCACATTGATCCTGCTTCTCTTACAAACAAAATGCAAGAGAAGCACTAAATAGTTTACAGGGTAGATAACAAACACAACGTCCTCTTTATGAACACCATTTATCAATGAAATAATTAATGAGCACCAATCACAAGGGAGAGGCACACATGTGCTCAATAACTGAGAACTGACTTTAATATTAGCAACAGCCTTCTCTAATAAGAGAGCACACCAAGCGCTCTCATTAAGGAATGCGATAGACACAATAGACATAATAATGATTAAAAAACATATGAAAGCCATTTTATTGGTTACTTATAATTACGATGCATGCGACTTTTTTAAACTCATAGTAATTGAGATAGATACATGCATTTAAAAATGCTCATGTTACACTGGACCATTTATAATGAACTAGTGAATTTAAAAATGTGCTTAAAAATTCTAAAAAGAATCTTAAAGGGCACCTATTACGCCACTTTTCACAAGATGTAATTTAAATCTTTGGTGTCCCCAGAATGTGTCTGAAGTTTCAGCTCAAAATACCCTACAGATAATTTATTATACCATGTTGAAAATGCCAATTTTTGGGTGGGAATAAAAACTAGCGGTTTTTGTGTGTGTGTGTCTTTAAATGCAAATGAGCTGGTGCTCCCCACCCCTTATCCAGAATAGACATCATAAGCAGCATGACTGACAGTGAAAATAGTGGTGTTCAGCCCGATATGTTTGAAGCAGAGTCAGACACTGATGAGGGAGAGACTCCGTCAGAAATAACAACTTTGAGAATGAACCAGGAAGTTTCCGAATGGTTATTTGATCATTTATTTATTTGCAGATTTGCAACGATGGATGAGCAACACACACACACACACACACACAAATACTGTTACAATGAAACAACACAAACAAACATGTCCGCCGGCAGTGTCAGTCAACAGTTGAGGGCGGGGCCTGTACAAAGTGATATCACTTTGTACAGAATCTGTGAATTGCTTGTTCTGAGACAGTGCTTATGATTAATGGGGATTTAAAAAAAAAAGAACTGGTTGGATTTTTATCATTATAGGGTGGTTGTGTACACACACTTCCAACACACATTTATGTTCAAAGTATTTTGCATAATAGGTCCCCTTTAAAGGAAATGGTGACCATTTACAAGACCTGTACATGCTGATTATAGCCTACTGATTCAATTCTAACCTTAAATCTTGATGTAGCCTATCATTCATTTTATCCAAGAATCTTACTGCATTAGTCATTCTAAAGAACAGCATGGCAACATGGCTTAAAATTTGTGGTTAAAACCAGAATGTTAGGGTGTATTGACTAATTGAAACATTTGTCAAGAGCCTGTTTGCTTATAAATGCTACTTTTTTTTCTTTTGTTTTACTCAATTTGGTGAATCTTTGGTTGTCTTTAAAAAACATTGCATGTCCAAAAATATTCAAACAGCAAATTATGTTTTATATTTGTACAGGGGACATTTAAGGTATAATACAGTTGACCACCTACAAGCATACTATCCATCGATATTGGAGTACAATACAGTCTTCAAAGGCAAAGGACAACTGGCTCTAACAAGCACAGAAAAAGATGTACAAAAGATGAAGGCCAGATGTACAACTAAACAAGGGATAAGTACATCAGAGTCTCTAGTTTGAGAAATAGACGCCTCACATGTCCTCCGCTGACAGCTTCATTGAATTCTACCCGCTAAACACCAGTTTCATGTACAACAGTAAAGAGAAGACTCAGGGGTGCTTATGGGAAAAGAAAAGGTTTGAGTGGGCAAAGAATCACAGACATTGGACAACAAATAACTGGAAAAGAGTGTTACGGATCTTAACCCCATTGAGCTTTTGTGGGATCAGATAGACTGTAAGGTGTGTGAGAAGCGCCCGACAAGACAGACACATCTATGGCAAGTGCTACAGGAAGTGTGGGGTGAAAGGTCACCAGAGTATCTGGACAAACTGACCGCTAGAATGCCAAAGATCTGCAAAGCTGTCATTACTGCACATGGAGGATTTTTTGATAAGAACACTTTGAAGTAGTTTAAGAAGTTCTGATTTTTTTTTTTCAAATTGTAATACTAATTTTTCATGTTATTAATGTCCTGACTATACATTGTGATCAGCTGAATTCCACTTTGTTGAATAAAAGTAGCAATTTCTTTCCATAAGAGCAAAATCTGTACATTATTCCAAACATTTGGCCGCCATATATGTATATATATATATAACCTCGACTTTTTAAGTTTCATTCCCATTTGGTGATTGTAAACTGATTAAGAAAAATGAATGAAACCAACAAATGATTAAAAATATAATAAATAAATATGGACCTTCTTCGAACACTGTATGAAGCTTTCTGAATGTATTATTTTCTTATTTTATGACAGCACTAATAAAAAAGTACAAAGAAGAAACATAGACGTACTAGGTTTTATTATTTTTATGTATTTCTTTGGACCTTAGTAATGCCACAATATTTATTAGAGGTATATTAGAAGAACAACAGAAACCCTAAAACAGTCCAATATCAAGTTTTTGACCAAAAATTACATTTATCCAAAAAGTTCCATAACGACTTTGGACTCATTGTGACGGAACACATCACATTTACATATACAGTACATAAACAGTAAATATAGTTGTATATGAAACTTTGGTATTTTGGTTAGAACTACAATATCCATGAAATACCATGTTTTTATTTTTTCTAGAAGTTTCTATTTGTGTCATTGCTAAATGACAAAAAACATACTTTGAACACACTGTACTTTGTGATGGAGCTGAAGATTTGGCAAGGGAAGCCCTGTGTCATGTTTTACCATAGGAATAATGTTCCATGGTAACCACCGCTTCTGCCAAAATACCATAGTTACCGCAATTATTAGGGTTACTAAAACGAAATGCCACATGGTATTTCCTGCAGACAAATAGAAATGTAACAAACTTTCTGTCATTTTGTTTAATTTCATTTTTGCTGAATTTAGCATGCTCCCCTTTTAGCTGCGTCATTCTCAGATTGTTCTCCGTGCTTTCGTATGACTTTGCATTAAATGAGATTCTCATAGGTTGGTGTAATGTGAGAATTCTCCATGGAGAATGACTTTGCTGCTCTTTACTGCTAGTTATCTTCCTCTATCACGCCGAGCTCTGCAGAAGCCGAGACTTGAGATTTGGCTTTGATTCCTTGTTTGTCTGCTGTGTACCTGGCTGAAAGCTAACTCTCTGCCAGCTTTACAACATCCTCTGCCAATTTCCATGGGAACAAGAGGCTGTAGTTTTTCCTAGAATGTCTAAAGATTAGTCGCTTCACCATCTGTCACAATATGAGCCCAGAAGAATCCTTTGTTGATCTTTATGGGAAAAGGTGACTCAGCCTAGCAAAGAACCTATCAGTTAGCTTTGTCTCTCAGCTACCAAGCTAGCATTTTAGAGGGCTGTCTTTTTATTAGCCTCTTGAGACTTAACTTTCTGAGATCTGAGTTATGTTTTATTTAAGTATGAACATTGTCTCACAAGTTTTGAAACATTTATTGCATTTTCTAAAAAAGAAAGTCTATAAAAGTCAAATAAGTTTTTATTACAGTTACTCCATTTTTGTAAAAAAAAAGCAAATAGGCTTTTTCATGATGGTCAGGCTATTTATATATTTATTTATATATAGATATATATATATATATATATATATATATATATATATATATATATATAAATACATACATACATACATACATTTTTACTGTCTCTAGATTTTACTGTCTCTCCATTTGACCTGAACAAAATGGCCATTTTCATATATATAAAAAATAATATATATATATATATATATATATATATATATATATATATATATATATATATATATATATATATATATATATATATATATATATATATACAGTATATATATATATATATATATATATTATTTTTTTATATATGAAAATGGCCTCTATAATAAGTTTTTAATTTCTGTTCTAAGTCATTTTTAGATTTTTCTGTGGTGTAGACGTACAAATATATGTATGTATTTATTTATTTATTTTCTTTTTTATTATTATAATGATATATATATATATATTTTTTAAGCAAAATATATATATATATATATATATATATATATATATATATATATATATATATATATATATTTTAAAGCTTCAGACATAGTCATGAGGGTCAGGCTATTTATATATATATATATATATATATATATATATATATATACATACATATATATATATAAATAAATACATACATATATTTGTACGTCTACACCACAGAAAAATCTAAAAATGACTTAGAACAGAAATTAAAAACACGTTTATCATAGAGGTGTATTTAAGTAATTGTTTTTTTTTTATGTATTTGTGTATAACTTAATAGATCCAGACCAAACATAATAGTATGTGATCAACTGGTGTAGAATAAATTCAACAGTATATCTACCATAACATCCAGTTCATGCTGATATAGTCTGTTCTCAGAAGAGTCCTGTAGCCGAATGGTTCCCTTCGGTCCCCTAAGCGCAGCAGAATATCAGCCTTGTAAGCAAATTTATGCTCATGTGGCTCTTGGTGCTGTAGATAATCTCAGCTGTTTACTGAGCGCACCTGTTTTGGTTTCTGGATTTAGGGCTTTGAAGGTTTATCATGCATGTGAGGGGAATTATGGTTTGGACACTTGGAACTCTTATGGTGTTCTTCTGGATGAGCCTATGCTTATATCCAAAGGTTTTTAATCCTGTAAAGTTGGTCAAGAAAGATACCATTAACCCATTTAGGTTAAAAAGTTACTTTTCTTTCTTCAATGGAACATAAAAGGAGATGTGTTGCTCAATTTCAATTTGAGATTTGTCTAGACCTTTACGTTGATGGCACTGCCCCAGTATTCATAAAAGTGTTGAATTTATATAATATTGGTGTGTAAGTTTTGTAAGTATGTTTCATCTTCTAGAGCAACACTGTTAGTACACAGCTTGCTCCATAGAAGAAATATTACCTTGTATGTCTACCTCTGTATGTTTCCCAGTGTCTGCTTGTGTAGCCCTTTAATGGCTTAACAATTCTTCTCTCCATACATGCACTACCGTGCAATATTCTTTCATACTTGTTTTCCCCACTCCCCCACATACTGTTTTCCAAGCAATAGCTGTTTACATTTCACCCTTAAATATTTCAGCCAAAAGCCACATAATCCTGAATCATACATGAAGCTTTGAAGCCGGCCAGTCTGAAATATTACATGTCCTTAAATCACTCCGGTACGAAACCAACAGAAGCCCAACGATCTCTATTTGACCGCATTCAGCCCAACCTTCACAAACTTTAAAGCCAAATCACACATATTTACTTTTTCCATGTCAAAAAGTGCTGAATATGCATCTTCCCTCCAGTTTCCACCATTGCTGTGTGTTTTATGTTTTTGAAGATTTATACTGAGTAAAAAACTTAAAATGAGTTTTTAGAGCAAGATTATGGGTCCATAATAAAGGGTTAACAGTGGCGTAAAATATGAGGACAGTTTGATTATATGGAATCGGGCTTTGCTAGAGCATCAACGCAGCTGTAAACCTGATTCATTTGACACAAACACACACATGCAAATTTATGAGATAAAAGAGGCAAACAATTGTAGAACGGTTGTATTGAGGGCCGCACACCATCGTTATCTCCATTGCACGGTTTGATTAGTACTTAATGACACTTCGCGAAGCTGAGCAAAGATTACACAGACTGTTTAGCTCATAGCAGATGTCTAATGGATGGTTTTTGAATGGCTGTTGAGTAGATACACATAAAATATAATCGTGCCTTTAACAAGCCTAAGACTTGACGGGAAAAGAGCGTCGCAATAATCAACGACTCTTTCCCTTTGCCAAAACAAATTACAAATTGGCTGATTAAACACTATCCCGTATGTCATCTTTCTTCATTTGTGCTTTTTCTAGTGGCCATAAATAGCATTTATAAGATATTTCTCCATTGGTCGAAGAAGACGAGAGGCCGCCGCGTGTTTCCAGGTCTCGTTAAAGTGTTGACATACGCTCAATGCTGAAAGTAACCTGCAAGTGGCACTCGATGTCATTAAGACTTGACCTTTGAGAGAGCACAACAAACATTTAGAGAGGATGACAGATCTTTAATCATATCTTAAATGAATTTCAGCAAGGGATTCATGTAGTGAAGGGCTTTACGGGGTTTTAAATTCATTTTAAGAGGACACATGCATTTGTAAAAGCTGGATTTGTCAAGGGCTTTACAAACTCGTAAAGAAAGCTTCAAAAACGCTGTAAGTGGTACATTTTGGGACGTTTAACAACCCAGTGCCTCTGAGGATAGGCATTTTAAAAGACCTCTTCTGAATTTAAATGAGATTGTATAATGTCTCTTTCAGTGTATTAAGGTTTAGCAGGATTCCTGAGATTAGTCTACATGACAACAGGATTACGATGTTTAACACAGACAAGATAACATACTGGAGCAATCATAAACACAGATTAGCAGAGGTGACTGGTCTGCATATATTCACCCCAGTATGTTATGGGTTCATGTGCTAACTAGTGGAGATCGGGGATAGTTGTCACCTCACATTAAGGGCTATAGCTCTGTAACTTTAAGGTTTTAAATTACACAAATATTTGCTTTCTGTAGACACAGATTTGAGAGTTGTGTTTTAAACACCTAGTTAAATAAATGTCATGTTGGTGAAAGTTGCCACATGTTGTTTTATGTCTTGTAATTTTATCCAAAATAATTAAGCCAAAAAAGGTTGCATTTTACAACGATTTTGAATAAAGCTCATCCAATCAGAATTTATTGATTTTATAAAACGCATTGGTAACACTTTACAATAAGTTTCCATTGAAGTAACATTTAAAAAAAAAATGTTAATATGAAGATACAGTAGGTAACATTCAGAAACCCTTGTTATTAGTGACACCTGTGGTCATTAAGTGAACTGCAGCCAGCTAACTGCTGCTCATGCTCGTGCACACACTTCGACGTTAGCAAGTGAGCATCAACCAAAACAATGATGTAACGTACAAAGACTGAGCTTGATTCACTGGCATCATGCTGACAGATGAGGTAACATAATTAAAATAACAGTTATGATTGGTTTACTACAAACTTTGAGACTAAACTAAAACTACTTATCAGCTAACATAGCATAATGATACACACATACAGCTACTTACTAGCGAACTACACCAGACAGTTTACTGTTGCACTGCACTGGCTATTTTATGTCTTGTATGTAATATGTTGTACTACGATCAAGAAACCAGCCTATTTGCTTAAATTGATCCTGTATACCTGACTTTTAGTATAAAGAGAAGATCGCTGAATTATTTGAAATTTACGAAGCAAGGTAGCTTGCAATTCGTTAGCGTTAGCACGCAAGATCAAGTTAGCTACAATTACACAGATAAATCCTTATGGCACTATATTTCACATGCTTTGCAGTTATGTAATCTTAGAAGAACGCCAATTCGAGGTCGGTTTTGATCCACAAAAACGAACGAAGGTCCCTCCAGGAATCAAATACCCTGTCGATGCTCACTCTAGTTTTCGCTCGACCATGATGACGTTCCTGCTTGGCGGGATTTAGTAGATAAATGTTTTTGATGTTGTTGTTTTTTGGCTTACTCAGAGTATGTGTAGGAGTCAGTGTTGCACTGGGAGCTGGACGTTTGCTGAAGTCCATCTCGAAGATAACGTTTCTTAGTGTTGCATTTTGTTATCGCTGTTGTATAGCGGAAGAGAATCACTGAGGCAAGGCTCTCGGGAGCTCTCATAAATGTCACATTCTTTGATTTTCCCGGCAAAAGTGACCCGCTCCCTTCACATGAAAATCAGTCTAAAGGCTGTAATATGCAACCTAGGAAGTCCGGATAGGGCTCATTTTTTAAGTTGCGTTATAAGCCGATCACACGTTGGCAAAAAGAAATGTGAATATTACATGAAAATTGTTACATACTGCACCTTTAAAGTTTTAAATGTTAACATTAGTTAATGCACTATGAACTAACGATGAGCAATTGTATTTTTATAAATGAATATTAACAAAGATTAATAAATGCTTTAAATATATGATTAGTTATTGTTATTAGTTTATGATACCTAATGAATTAACTAATGTTAACAAAAGGAACTTTATTATAAGTGTTAACAACATGTTAATAACTCATTAATTACATTTTCAGATATTTTATAATAATGTTTTAATTATTAAGCCTACAAAAGGCTGTTTAATGGCAGTTTCTACTGTGACAACTTACCCCATATAATGTGACAACCTGCCCCACTAATGGGAGGTGTTATCAGAAAAGGTCAAAGTGTGTTCAATGACAGCCTCAGTCTCTCCTGTAAGCCAAAAACCCTGTAATACACAGTTTGAGATGTGCTGGAGATAACACTGTGGTGGGAACTTTCAGAAAATTACAAAAATGGCAAATCTCTTGTGATGCATGTTCATAGAGTGTTGAACACTGTAATTATACACATTGGATGTCAGGGCTAAAAGTGTCAGAAGATGAGGAGATGATCATATATGAGAGGAAAATAAATAAATAAATAAATAAATCCAACAGCACTTATATAATGCAATCTATCTAGGTGGCCCAGTGCACTCAGGTTAAAGGCATCCCAATAATTCTCACACAAACACGGCTGTGAATCAGCTACAGAACAATCAATGTTTAGAACAAACCACAATCACACAAGGCACACTGCAAAGCAACAATCAACAGCAACTCTTAACCCGAGGGACTTGTTAATAAATGACAGTCGATGGCAAGATAGAAAAAAGGATGGAAAATTCATCAAAACCAGCCGCGTCACGCCTCCTCCCAGAGGCTCTGGTTCTACAGCATGTTAAAGGCGTTTCTATCAGAGGTGACTGATGGATTGTCTTCTGTGAGGATCAGCTTTGCCCTCAGCTCTCTCAGTATCATCTCTGCCGCTCTATCAGCAGAGTTACGCAGCTCACCCTCAGAGACAGAAATGATTACGATGTCTCGGCTTCAGACAGCGTGTTGTGTATTGTTTTCATCAGTCTCAAAACTATAGTTCCGTGTATGTGTTCAGGGATTAGACTGTTTTGCTTTCCACAAATGTAGATGTCTTAAGAAGTTTCTTCAACTACAGGCACTTTTATTCCCCAAGAGTTGATTTGGTTACATTTTATAATAAGGTTATATTTGTTAATATTAGTAAATGCATTAGTTATCATGAACTGACAATAGACAATATTTTATATCAGCATTTATTCTTGGTAAATGGTCATTTATAGGGCTGTGAATCGATTGAAACTAATCACACAGTTTTCTGTGATTAATAGAAATGAATCGTAATAAATTATGGTACTGGGTGCATTAAAACAAAGATTAAAATATAATCATACATATGTTTACTTAATACTTTGTCTCAAATAACTTGCAAAGAATTGGTTAGTCATCATATATTTAAATGGGTTAAAATCTTTAGTTTGTTTGCGAGTTAATTAGACAGATTATTTAATTACTTAATCATAATAATAATAATTCCTTACATTTATATAGCGCTTTTCTAGGCACTCAAAGCGCTTTACATAGCATAGGGATGATGCGACGGCAGCCATAGTGCGCCAGAACGTCCACCACACACCAGCTATTGGTGGGGAGGAGCGAGTAGAGTGATGTAGCCAATTCAGGGGTGGAGATTAATACGAGGCCATGATAGATAGGGGCCAATGGGGGGAATTTGGCCAGGACACCTGGATACTTGTACTGTTTAATATTGAAACAGTCTGGTAAACATTTTACAATGTGCCTTCATCCTTTTGCTATATTATTTGGTTTAAAATCCAACTAATTCTGGTTAATTTCTCTAAAAAAGCCATCTGATACAATTATTGTTTTGCTTTTTGCACATGGAAGTGTTGTTTCAAGGTATTTTTTTCAGCAAAGGGCATTTTACAGTATGTCCCAATGGTTGAATTTTAGTAGAACTAAAACTAACTGGGAAACTTTCTTAATTTTTCTTTCATAATGTTGATACATATTTTGGATTACAATCTAAGTAATTATTGTTTATTTACCTGATAAAAAAAATACCATGGTATAAAATCAAGATATGGAACACAACATGGTAATACTGTCCGTGTTTTTTTAAGTACCCTGTACTGTAGTGTCATTTCAATACAGCGGTCTATGAATATGGTTATCAAATAAACTACTGTATAATGGTGTGTATCATAAACCATGCTCATTACCATCTATAACCATCAGTGTACTTTTCAGGAAAGCTGTGTAGGAAGCTTTTTAAATCCTTGTTATACACCGACGAGCCAAAAAATCTGCCTAATATGCTGTTGGTCCTCTACGTGCCGCCAAAGCAGCACTGACCTGCTATGGCTTGGACTCTACAAGACTCCCGAAGGTGTCCTGTGGTATCTGGCACCAAGACATTAGCATCAGATCCTTCAAGTCCTGAAAGTTGTGAGGTTGAGCTGCCATGGATCGGATTTGTTGGTCCAGCACATCACACAGATGCTCAATCAGATTGAGATCTGGGGAATTTGGAGGCCAGGGCAACATCTTGAACTTGAACATTCCTCAAACCATACCCGAACAATGTGTGCAGTGTGGCGGGGAGCATTATCCTGCTGAAAGAGGCCACTTTCATCAGGGAATACAATTTCCATAAAGGGGTGTACCTGGTCTGCAACAATGTTTAGGTAGGTTGTATGTTTCAAATTGACATCCACATAAATGGCTGGACCCAAGGTTTCCCAGCAGAACATTTTCCAGAGGGTCATGACAGGGGTCATCTTAGGCACTCTGACTGGTCTGCGGCTACTCAGCCCCATACGCAGCAGGTTTGATGTACTGTATGTTGTGACACATTTCTCCCGTTACCATCATTAAAATTCTCTGTGACTTGTGCCACAGTAGATCCTCTGTCGGTTCGAACAGACAGGATGGCCTTCTCTGCCGTCGCGCATTGATGAGCCTTTGGCGCCCAACACCCTGTTGCCTGTTTTTGGTTTGTCCCTCATCAGACCACTGTCAGTAGTACCACTGCTGACCAGGAGCCCCCCACAATCCTTGCCGTTTCAGAGATGCGCTGACCCAGTCTTCTGGCCATAACAATTTGGCCCTTGTCAAACTCGCTTAGGTCTTTACTCCAGCCCATTTCTCCTGCATTCAACACATTGATTAAAAGAACTGATTGTTCGCTTACGATGGTTGTTGCCTCTGCAAAGTGCATTTAAAATTGTTTAACGCACACCTAGCCATGGATTATCCCACTGAAACCATGTTCACTTGCCAGAATTGATTCGTTACAGCTGTCAAAGATTTTTTCAGCACAAATGTTGACTTGAACACTAACAAATAATGGTTAATTTTATCTAAGGGTTGTTAACTCAACAAGGTGGAGTACCTGTTCTAAATCAGACACAGAGAAAAAGTAGTGCAACCACACACTTGGTCAAAACTGTGAATTTAAATGCATAATCCAGAAATAATAACATCCACAGAATGTAGAGGGGTTGGCACTCCAGAGAACATTTGCATTCATTGTCATTTTAAAATGAATGTGGAATGTTGCCAACGTTACAAGCATGACAGTGACAGTAAAAGTAACACTTACTGTATAGTAAAGGGAAAAACATTCAAATCACCCTTGAACCTGCATATTTTGACCTCTGAGATATTGGTATGGTATACATCAAGGCTGCACGATTGATTGAATTAAGAACGAAATCACAATATGTTATTGCATGGTAAAGGTACACTACAAAATGTTTCCTGCGTGTTGTAAACAAACAGTACTTCTCCTTGAGTCAGAGATGTGTGCACACAGGAGGGCCTCTAGTGGCTATAGGCAGCACTTCAGCACAGCAACATAACATACACAACACATTACAGTTTAAATCGTGTTGCATCATGTTGCCTGACAGTAAAAGACACATTTAATAGGGCCTGATTTCCATATCTCACCCTCCGTGCAAAACAAGCTGAATTCCATTATATTATCTATGCTGATGAAATTTGTTAGGAAATTATTTCTGTAGCTACAGCTCTCTATGCTTGCTTTGTAATGTTATGTTTCTATGGTTACAAAGAGCGCATTAGTATCGAAAGGTGATTAAAACTGACCGGAACTACCTGTAGTTATAATCACTGTTTGATATTAATATATTCATATTTAAAAAAAAATTACATTTAAGTATTTAGGCTTGAGTCGAGACAAGTGTAATGGACTCAACTGGATTCAAGAGTCCCAAAGGCTTGAGTCCGAGACAAGTCCGAATAAAAATGCATCCGAGTCCGTGACAAGTCCAAGTCCATTAAAATTGGACTCGTGACTTGGAGTCCAAAATCGAGTACCCCAACTTTATTAATTTCAAAAGTAAAAGAAACAAACCATCTCACATATTTTCTGTGTGAAAACTATCTATATACATTTTTCCTAAAATTAAGAAGTTGTGGCGTCATTTTAAGTTGATTTCCCCAATAAGTGTAAACAATGTGGCCCTGTGGTGCTATCAAAATATTGTTCTGCTTGTTCCGAGTGTCCCGTCCAGCCCAACACATTAACAGTGGCTTAACCAATGGCGTGAGTTTGGGGCGGTGACACAGAAATGACTCACTACAGCTCAGGGAGTTAATTTTCTGAATGTCCACAAGTGTCCATAGTTGAACATTTACATTTACATTTATGCATTTGGCAGACGCGTTTATCCAAAGCGACTTACTTATTACAGGGACAATACCCCCTGGAGCAACCTGGAGTTAAGTGCCTTGCTCAAGGACACAATGGTGGTGGCTGTGGGGATCAAACCAGCAACCTTCTGATGACTAGTTTACCAGTTATGTGGTTTAGACCACTACACCACCACCACTCAGTTGAAGATACACTTCTGTCTTTGTCCTATGTAAATGAACTCCCATGAAAATGCTGGATTTGTTGACACACATCCACCGGCTAACATTTACAGCTAGGCTAAGCAGATTGATAGCTGGGTGTGAGGGTTTATTTATCATTTTGGAGGGGTTCAATGGTGAATTTGATTAATGTGTCCCTCATACTATCAATCTCTTGGATTGATCCCTCAAACAGAGACACCACAGGCACTGGTTTCCATTCACGTGTGATTTTCATGACACGGTTTATGAATCTGTGCTGTTATTGCAGGTAAAAACAATTGCATCGCAGGGCACAAAATAGATTGTGTTTTCCTCTGCCACAGTCATTTTGAAGCATTTACCTGAAGGACTAGAAATCAGGCCTAAAATCTAATTATAGAAAGAGAAAAATGGATGTCAGAAGACAGCTCTTGACATAATTTGCAGTGGCAGTTCTTAAGCAAGAAAAGTGTCCTATTCCGAGACATCATTCTTTGTTATTTGATGGAATAATTGTAACTCTTCCACTTACAACTGTTCCAGCACTAACTTTGAGTGAGCTGGCACAGAATAAGATATTAAAGCAACTAGTTTTTAACATTTTCAAAAGAAATTGTTAGTGGTGCTTGGCTGCTTGCCCATGCTGAACTAGCCATTTTGGGTGGTTGCCAAGACATTGTTATGCAGTTGCTAAGGTGGTCTTGATGATTTCTAGGTGGATATTTAAGTCAAAAGAGCTCACCTCCAAGTCTCTATGATATTATCTAGATATTGTTTGGGCCACTACCCCCCAAAACAAAAAGAATAGAAAATGTGGTTACACTAATGCACTTACAATGAAGGTGAATGGGGCCAGTCCATAAATGTTAAAATACACACTAGTATAAAAGTATAGTCACAAGACGTAAACTTTATATGTGAAAATATGAGGTTACGTGATAACATTTTCAGTGTTTACTGTAGTTATGACTCAGGTAAGTAAGCAATTTTATCACACTAGCATAATTTTATCATCACTAACATATATTGTATATTGTTTATGTTTTGTGGCAATACTGATGAAACAGAGTGTGTTTTAAAGTTTATGCACTGGCCCCTTTTACTTCAATTGTAAGTGCCTTACTATAACTGCAATTGTATAATTCTAATTTGTTTAATAAATATTATTGTGAAATTCAACATTATGTCATAAATGCAGTTGATTGAGCTTAACTTATATTCAACCAGGAACATTCCTTAACTTAGTTGCGGTCATGTGTATACAGAATACTAGCTATATTACAACAGCTTCAATAGTGGTTCATCCAATCAGAGTTGGAATTATTCATTGTACTTTTTAAAACAACATAAAAGAAGTATCTTCAAATAATAATAAACAAATATATTTCTCACCAAATTTTACCTCTAGCATTAAGAAAATTGAATCTACACCATAATCACAACAACAAAACAGTGGAAACACAGAGGTTGGCGGCAGTAAACAGTAAAGTGATTATTCCCCCTCTACATAACTAAGCTATTCATGAGGTCTTTGACCTGAAGGTAATGCTCCTGCATTCACAGAGGTAAAACATTGATTCATTGACGCTGTTTTGACTTAAGGTTGCAGAAGCGACCGCGTGCTGACAGTCAATCAATGATAAGCCTCAGCTCTCATAAAGAATTGTGGTGGAGTTATGCACACCAGCACTTCCTCAGGAAACTCATTATAAAACCTGGAAACGTGAAAAGAAAGAAGATCTGTGGTGATGGATGCCGAACAAAGATTACACTTGTATTGAGAAAGAAAAGGCAGTGATTGCCAAATGAAAGATTTAGGGAACAGTCATTTATGTCGTTTTCTAGCAATCTAAAATCCTGATCCAATTCTGATGATTTGTGAATTCTAATTTGCAAAAACTTAATTTACACGATCTTTGTAACATTGTAAGAACTTATTTGTATTAAAGGGGTCTTGGCATGCCTTTTTTATTATTGTAATGTTCCTTGAAGTTTGCTTATATTATTAATAAAAAAAAATGTCACAAAAAAACATAGACTGTATGATTATTTTCCACCCTCATTCTGACCCTCTGTCAGAAAAGCTTGGATTTGGTGTTGCTTCTCCTTTAAGACTTGACAGTAAACGCTCACTGTTCTGATTGGCTCTCTGCTCTTGCCTGACCTTCTCTCAACTCTTACCTTCTCACAGCTCACCACAACTGGGCGGGGCTAGGCAAGTGATGCTTTGATGTAAAGTGGGCTTTGGTTCATGGGCACCCAAGGCTCATTGATGTATGTGGGGAGCGAAGGCTAGCTGTCAGGTTCGATCCCACCGAAGAGCTACTGTATCACAAATTTCAGACAAACTTAATGCTGGCAATTATAGAAAGGTGTCAGGACACACAGTGTTCAGCTTGCTGCGTATAGGGCTGCGTAGCCTCAGACTATTCAGAGTGCCCATGCTGACCCCTGTCCGCCGCCAAAAGCACCTACAATGGGCATGTGAGCTTCAGAACTGGACCATGGAGCAATGGAAGAAAGTTGTCTGGTCTGATGAATCATGTCTTCTTTTAGATCACAGCTGGGTGCCTGTGCATCATTTACCTGGGTAAGAGATGGCAGCAGGATGCACCATGGGAAGAAGGTAGGCAGTCGGAGGCAGTGTAATGCTCTGAGCAATGTTCTGCTGGGAAAACTTGGGTCCTAGCATTCATGTGGATGTTACTTTGACACATACCACCTATCTAAAGATTGTTGCAGACCATGTACACCCTTCATGGCAATGTTATCCCCTGATGGCAGTGGCCTCTTTCAGCAGGATATTCCTCATGTAGACAAACTGCTGAAAAACTGGCTAATCCAAATGTCTGCTAGCTGCCTTGAGACATCACACAGGTTACATTAACTACAACACATAGAGACTGTATCACCTAGATATAACACAGAGACTGTGTCTGTTCCCCGAACTACCAAACACAAAACTCTCACTAAATCATTTTGAAAAAAATTGATTAAGGTCAACCTTGAATAAAATAACAACAACAATTATTTTTAAAATAAACATCATATAAAGGTAGGGCTACTAACCATGAGATCTCTTTCTACCAAAGCACTAATTGTAAATTAAATTATTACGGATCATAGTTTGGATGAGCTCTGTTTGACCAAAACCTGACTTAAAAGAGTAGTTTAAATGAAGCTACTCCCCCTGTTTTATTGTTATAAATATGAGCCTCATCTGAAGTGTTGAGGAGATGTTGCTACAATTTAGAGTCAACATTTTGGTGTTACTCAGAGGACAGGATATAAGTTTAAGTCTTTTGAACTGATAATGTTTAATGTGATACCATCAGATATAAATATAAAACTCGCCATCTATTGCCCTTTCTAAAACATATAGATCACTCTTGCCTTATTCTGATTTTCTTTATTAGCGAGAATTAGCAAATGTTTTTATCAGATCTTGTAGTTACTGTCACATAGATAATGAAAATGACACATTGGGATTAGCATTTATCGATATTCTCAACTCCTTGGAGTCAGACAAAATGTGACAGGACCAACTCATCGCCATAATCATACACTAGATTTATTCTGTCATATCGAGTTGATTTTGATAATATAGAAATTATTCTGCTGTGTGATGACATCTCAGATCATTACCTTGTTTCTTTTATGCTGCGATCAGCTAATGTTACTCAATCTACACCACGCTATCGTTCAGGTAGAACTATTCTTTCGACAACTAAAGATAGCTTCACTAATAATCTTCCTGATCTATCTGATACATTCAATAAGCCCCAAAGTCTAGAAAAACTTGATGAAATAACAGAAAATATAAATACAGTCTTCTCTAGCACTCTTGATACTGTCACCCCCCTTTGATTAATGAAAATTAAAGAAAAAAGCCCCACACCATGGTAAAATTATCACATTCATGCTCTTAAGAGAGTAGCTTGGAAAATGGAGTGCAAGTGGAAGAATACAAAATTAGAGGTATTTCACCATGCATGCAAGGATAGTGTCTGTAGCTACAGACAGGCACTAAAAACTGCCAGGTCAGCATATTTAAGCAAACTCATAGAAAATAACCTCAGCAATCCTAGGTGTTCATTCAATACTGTGGCTAAATTGGTTAGGACTAAAGCCTTAGCTAAACCAGATATTCTGTCACAGCATAATAGTAATGACTTCATGAATTTATTTAATGATACATTTTAAATAATCAGAAATAAAATTGGAATTATGCAATCGTCTATAGCAGTAACGCAGAAAACAATGTCTCATAATTTTCCTCACATACAACTTCAACCTTTCACTGTCATAGGTCAAGAAGAGTTAACAAAATGTATAGAAACATCAAAAGCAACAACATGTATGTTAGATCCAATACCAACTAAGATCTTAACAGAGGTCTTCCCTGTAATCCCAGAACCTGTTCTTAATATTATTAACTCCTCACTATACATAGGACATGTCCCAAGACACTTTAAAATGGCAGTTATCAAACTGTTTATTAAGAAGACCGAACCGATTTTACATCTCCCATTTATGTAGAAAATACTAGAAAAGTGGTGTCCTCCCATCTATGTTCATTTCCACAGAGAAATAGTATATACGAACAATTTCAGTAAGGATTTAGGCCCCATCAAAGTACAGAGACTGCACTTATCAGAGCTACAAATGACTTGCTCTTATCATCTGATCGCTTCTGCATCTACTTCAACACAGTAGATCATGACTTTATCTTGAATAGGCAAGAGAATTATGTTGGCATTTTTGGACTTGCATTAGCATAATTTAGGTCCTATTTAGCAGACCGCTACCACTTTGTCTATGTAAATGAGGAATTGTCAAACCAAACAAAAGTTCAATATGGAGTGCTACAAGGATCAGTTTTAGGGCCTCTGCTTTTCTTCTTACATATGCTTACCCTGGGAGATGTTATCAGGAATTGTGGAACAAGTTTCCACTGTTATGCCAATGATACCTACATTTATATTTTTTTCAAAACCAGATGAAATTTCACAATTCTCCAAATTAGCAGAATGTGTCAATAAAATAAAAAAATGTCCTTCTACTCAATTCGGGAAAAAAATAATTATTTGAAAATACCTCTAAACCTCGATGGATGTACATCATCTTCAACAGTGAAGAAATTAGGTGTTACACTTGATACCAATCTGTCCTTTGAATATCAAATTACCAATGTTTGTAGAACAGCATTCTTCCACCTAAGAAATATTGGTAAATTACGACATCATGGTCTCTGTTGCTGATGCCGAAAAAATTTATTCATGCGTTCATGACCTCAAGACTAGATTATTGTAATGCATTACTTGGAGGATGTCTAGCAAGAAAAATAAATAAACTTCAATTGGTTCTAAATGCAGCAGCCAGAGTGCTGACTAGAACCAAGGAATATTATAATATTATCCCCATTTTATCATCGTTATATCTGTTAAAATTTGTATTAATTAAAAAATTCTGTTAATTACGTTCAAAGCTTTGAATGGTCAAGCTCCACAGTACTTAATTAAGCTTCTACCATGCTATACCATCCGATTCTGGCCTGTAAATAGTTCCTAGAATATCAAAATCCACAAAAGGAAGTACATCCTTTTCATATTTGGTCCTGAATAGTCTCCCTAACACTGTTCGAGATGCAGACACACTCACTCAGTTTAAGTCTAGAATGCAGCCAGTGCTAGCCATTCATCACTTCAGTCTATTATGATGGACTTACTTATTAAATTTAATTATGATTATTTTTTTTTAAATAAATGAGGGATGAGTCAAAATTATTGTTGTGGTGATCAACATTATGTCAGAAAATGCGGTTGATTGAGCTTAACTTGAATTGAACCCAGAATATTCCTTTAAATGCAAACTTATTGATGAATCAGGATTTCTGCATGAACACATTTGCACCCAGGTGCGTACACACAGTAGGTGAATGACATCCAATGAAAAGGAAATTAATAACATCCATGTCACAAACTATAAGCCAATATAATCTAAACTAGGCGGATCATATGAACAACTCTAAATCACAGCAATCCATTTCCCAAAAGCCTGGTGTTTACTGCTGAAATGTCAAAACAGGCTCTGACAAGTCTCCATTCAACATACAGAATGTTGTTTTGTCTGTCAGCAGGGGTTTCAGTGAGGTTCTCTCTTTCTGTCTCTCCGACACCATCTTAAGACACAGTCAGACATTAGTATTCCAGTGTGCTCTCCTCACAACGGTAGACAATGCCAGCCACTTAATTTGTCATTTATGGCTGAACGACAACTGAAGTAATTGAACCTTTTGCCCACCGAGCATCTCAGGCAACCCGTTGGCCATTTCTCCCCACCAGCATCAAGGTGGCCACATATCAGAGACCTTGGGTGGAAAATGGAGGGCAGGGATCTCATTTAAAGAAAAGCCAAGTTGGTTAGTAGGCATCGTCACCTGTAACCCACCTCTGGACTGACCCGTGCACCTTGGGATGACTAGCGGTGCGGATAGAACATGGACTTGGGATAGAGGAAGGTTATGACACTTCAGCAAGCTCAAATGAGGATTTGGACTGGAATACTAGAGTGCAGCTTACTGCAAACTGAACAGTATAGAGGTGACTCTCACGAAACCTGCCTTCGTTGTATTTCACCCCAAAATGAAATAAAATAGAAGACAAAATTAAGCACATTTTAGGACCATTAAGATATTTAGCATTTTGCATTTGTTGCTGTAACTTTTATTTATGTTGATATAATTTTAACTATTGGATTGCATTAATTTTTACTGTATTAGGGGCGTTCTGTCCGCCGTGGGTCTTAGGTCTGACTCCGGTCTGCCCAGGGAGGAGTGGCTGCCGTCTGCCTGAGAGGGTGGAGTAGTGATCGAGGACCACGCGACGGTACATCAGAGAACCGGTGAGTGAGTTTTTTTTTTACCTCTCTATCTCGTCTCTCTGGCCTTTGTCCCTTGCCTATTTTGTTTGTTGTTGTTTTTACCCTCCTGCCAGAGAGGGGAGGGGGGATGTACATCATGCCAGGGGTAACTGGCCAGAGGCAACGCCGGGAGGAGTGTAGAGCTGAGGAGGGTGGGGCCGGGGCCGGGCTGGAACAATGCACCCCCGATCCCCAATCGAGAGAGAATGACATGGAGCTGCTCTGTGTTTATGTTTGAGTGTTTTTCGTTCAGTTTATTATTAAAACTATTATTTATATTGCCAAGCCGGTTCTCGCGTCCTCCTTGCCCATTAACCGCTTTACCAATGCACTGCATGCATACCGCTAAATTAGAATAAGAATAGTAGCATGCCATTCCGAACATACTCTGGGTTTCTACAAAGCTTGCATCATATGCTGAGGTCCTTTTGGCTTTAGCTGTAGTGGTAAAGCCACCCTTCAAAGCCGTGAATGGTAATTTACTTAAGCTGATGTACGCCCTGAAAATATTTACATTATACTGTATAGGTAGGTGACTGACTGTGACTCCAGTGGATGACCCTTTAAATCGTTCAAAAGCTCAGCAGATCTCAAGTATTCTCCTGTTAATGGAAATTCATATATCTGGAGTCTTAAATCATTCAACCACTGGAGCTCAATATGATACGAGCATGCTGATAAAACCGAGACTACGGCGTTTGCTCTGAAACATCTAATGAGAAACAGTGATCTCTAAATATTACAATTCACCTAAAGCTCTCTTATATACCTCACTCAGAATCCAACTATGTTTCTGTAGAATGTTTAGTAGTTTATTCAATCATAATAAATGCATGTGTATGTGCATACAATGAATGTGGTTCATGCACAGGAGGACAATCAATGCAAAGCAAAGGAATATCAATGCAAAATCTGCTGAGTTGTATATAAAGCTTTGACTGCAAAAATCAATCGTCTTTTGCTAATTATTGCATTACACTTATGCACGACATTGTGTCTGCATAAATGTGTAGTTCATCACATTAACTATGGACATGTTCCACTAGCATTTGGTTTTGTCTTTATTTTGAGCAGTATCTTTATTGTTTTATCAGTTATAACACTGATACTAGTTACAAACTAACTTTTTGTGTGAAAGGGGCAGTGGTGGCTCAGTGGTTGAGGCTCAGGGTTACTGACCAGAAGGTCGGGGGTTCAATCCACAGCACTACCAAGATGCCACTGTTGGGCCCTTGAGCAAGGCACTACTCCAGGTTGTTCTGGGGGGATTGTCCCTGTAATAAGTGCACTGTAAGTCGCTTTGGATAAAAGCGTCTGCCAAATGCATAAATGTAAATGAAATGTTTTGGTTGAAAACATTGCTGGTGCTATTTTTTTCTTTGAAATAATTGCCACTTGGTTTGATATATGTCATCTAACGCAATGACATTGAGACATTTTATGTGTGGCTTAAGTGTCAATATACTGTTTAGTGCCAATGTAGGTTTATAATTTCAAAGGCTTTGTTTTCATGTCTCTTTTGCATGTTAGATGAATAAAAATGCACGTGAAATGAGAGGAAAAAAGCACCATTATAAGCTAAACAACTATAGATCTAAATAGCATCCAGTGAGTGCATGATACATTCTTTAAAGGTACAGTAAATAATGAATGTAAAGCATCAGTGGTCTTTCCCGCTCTTCAATATAATTTTATGCCAAGCAGAAAAGAACATGATCCAAAACTATGTTTAAATAAATTGCAGGCCATAACTTTGCAAATAACTCCCCACGGTAAACAATAAAAAAACATCTACACCAAGAATATCAATAACAAACCTAGACATCCTAGAGAGGCCATCTGTCACCAGCAGAGATTTTTTCCTCTTTACCTGGAATGATGGCAGGCGGTCTCATGTCTAATTCAAGTGGTGCATCTATTGCGCTTCTCTCTCTTTCATCAGCATGCGCCATGCGCCCTGCTCACTGCTTTTTGCCCACACAGCACTTATTTGATTTGATTCGTTCCCAAGAAATTGATGGATGCGGCGTCATTGAAAAAATAACTCACAGAAGCAGCCTCTCACCTCTCCACCTCTGAAATGTCATAGGGCTGCCCGCGGTGACTCTATCACCAGAGGATGAAGGTTTTGGATGGATTTCGTCTAGAGTGTTTACAGGCGATCTTTGTATGAATGATCAGCATGTGGTTTTCGATATCGGTCATTGTTCTAGACTGCAATGGTGTTTCAAGGATGATGATTTATTAGTGTTATAGGACAGAGAGGCTGTTCAATAGTATGCTGGATATATGAGTGGTGGTGGCACAGTGGCTAAATCATAGGGCTGTTAATCAGAAGGTCGCTGGTTTGAACCCCACGGCCACCACCATTGTGTCCTTGAGCAAGGCACTTAACTCCAGGTTGTTCCAGGGGGATTGTCCCTGTAATAACTGCACTGTAAGTAGCTTTGGATAAAAGCGTCTGCCAAATGCATAAATGTAAATATTATTCACCAGGATCAAAACTGGGCAAATAAATTGCAGGTTTTTGTGGATGCCCATATTAAATCACAAATAAGATCCCATAAATATCTCAGGTGTTTCTTCAAGTTTGCACTGAAATTAAATAACTAAGATAACTGATAAAAATACAATAGTCATGTCACATGTCTCTCTTGTAGAATTTGAGAAGGGATCTCAACAAAATCTCCAATAAAAAGTTTATGATGCGAGTTAACGGGGCCAGCTGTAAACACAAATAATAAGCACAGTTTCAAAAGTATAGCCACAAGACATAAGCATTATATGATTGTAGAATGATAAAATTGCTTACTAATCTTATCTGTGTACGATATATACGATAACACAACTTTGTTGTCATGACAACATTACGTCAGCTAACCCTGTAAACAGATAAACACTGTTACGCTGGTAAATCCCTAATTTGATCAAACTAAAATCATGTTAGCATGTGTGTTGTTTATTATTTGTGGCTTTACTTCTGAAGCAGTGTGTATTTTAGGGTTGATGGACTGGCCCCATTTATTTTAGTAAGTGCCTTTTTGCATTAGTGATTTATAGTTATTATTTTATTTTATTTTTCTAAACGAGAAATGATTCTAAATAATTTTAAGACAATGCACATTATGTCAAAAATGCTGTTAATTGAGCTTAACTTGTGTTGAACCTAGAATACGCCATTAATCTCACTCCTGGGTAAAAGAAACAACTGGGATATTTAAGAGATCTCATTTGTGATATTTCTCTCTTACCAGGTTTGGTTTGTCAGATGAGATACAGTAAAGGTGTGACAGACTTCAGATTGTACCTCTGTATCTGCAATCCTGCCTAAAGATGTCTGCCTGTAGATTAAATCTGGGCTGACAGCACAGTAGGAATACAGAGGTGCATTTCTAAAGAATGTGACTGCTGGTTACACTCCAGACCAACAGTGCAAGCAGAATGTTTCATTTCTGCCTTTAAAAACTGGGAACTAAATTTAGAGAGTTGTCTCAATGATTCAGATCAATTTGTTTGTTTATAGGTCAATGATATGATTTACTATTTTTGTGTCTGGATCTATATATATATATATATATATATATATATATATATATATATATATATATATATATATATATATATACAACAGTTAGTTCCGGTCCTCGAATCTGATTGTATGAGAGAAGATTCATGAGCTCTGATGGTCTGACATCATCAGCACGCGGATGCTTCACTGTGTGTATCACTCTAAACTAAAGTGTAAGAGCAGTGCATATGTGTTAAGAGTTACTGTATGAGTGTCTATTACATGTATGTTTTATTAAATATTTTGAAATGACATATGTTAGCCAGCATGTGGTGGCAAAAGATAATTTTTGTGTGTAATATTTAGTTAGTCATTGTTTACATACAACAGCGCTCCGTGATCGCTCGTATTACTACTACTACACAACTATAGCTAGAAAATAGCTTTAAACAAACTGCATTATGGCTCATCACAGCTGAGAGACACAACAGACAGATTAATTACACATTTCATTACTTACCTCTTACTGGAGTTTCCACATAGGAGAAAAATTACTGTTAAAAATGGCGAAGGACATTGCGGTTTCTGTAGTGAAAGATTCTTTTACCAGCTACCACGAAATAGGCAGAATTATCCCTGCTTGGACACTATTTTTCCACTGAAATCTGATCTTCAGAAAGCTGACAGCATCTTTTGTACTTGTTCATTGCACTGTTGTATATAAGCAATATCACACTAACAATCGTGCTATATGACCCTAAATCAGCACTGCTGTGATTACCTGCGGCTGAATAATGTAGGGACATATCACACTCTTGCTCTTGTGATATTGCTTATATCTATATCTATATCTAATATGTCAGAAATGTCAGAAAGCTCTTGTGATTCCATTAGGGAAAACAATAAAGCACGTGGATCAGCATCATTGTCACGATTCCCTTGTTGTCTGCCCTGGGTTTCACTTGTCATTGTTAAATGTACTACACTTCCCAGAATCCACCTGCCATCACCGCTGCCATTTTGTTCATTGTTCTCACCTGTGTCTAATTCAGTCATCACTCCCTGGTTATTTAAGCCCTGCTTTTTGTTCACTCCTGTTCGTTCGTTGAATGTAGTTCAAGCCTGGTCTGTGTTCCTTGCCCTAGTTCTCTGTTTATGTTTATTTCCCCATTGAGGGTTTTTCCTTTGTTTATTTGTTTGTTCATTTAATAAAGAAGTCCTGCATTTAGATCCTCTCTCCTCGCTGCCTCATTCGTAACAATCATTCTGGTCCAAACAACCAAGTTTGAGACTAAAAGATCTGGTAGAACATGCCTTGAGGGGTGAAATATAATGAAAAACAAAATATATTTGTTGCATCTCAGGCACTGAATACTGGTAAACCGCCTATCTGGAGATGTCGAGCAACTTTGCATTTCAGAGAGGCGGTCCATTTGCACTTCTGAGCTCAAACATGTTTACGGCATTTCACTCTGCTGGTCCCAAAACTAATTGCCTTTGCTTTTGCTCGGCTGTGGATCACTTGGATGAAAAATACGAGAAATCAGAAAATGTCAGTCCACTTCTAAAGCTCGGCTCGCAAAATACCGTGGAAACTCAAAGCTTGGAGATTCACTCCGGGTTTAGTTAAGCACCCAAGGTTATGCTGCGTAAGCGCACACTGGTTTATCAGTAAACGAAGACTCATCACTCTGAAACACATCTTAACACTCTCTGACAAATAAGAAGAAAACATGGAAGAAATGCACTCAATGTGCAACATGTTTGACTGAAAACACAGAGGACATTGGCAATTATGCAGAGGAAAACTGTGAAGCTGAGAATTTTATTCCAACAACAACTGAGAAGAGCGAATGATCATGTTAATGCTTCATGATTCATTACTTTATATAGTACTTTTTCATTCAAATTCACTTTTTTCTATAGCATGGCCCCACATACCTTATTGCTTCAGTGCAGATATGCCAAGTCCCTGAGCAGCCAATATTCAGCACATCACAAAGACATATAGAAGCCTGACCCATACTAACAGCATGCACATCACTGTAACACTCATTGAATGCAGATCCACATTTGAAAAGACAAATCAAAATCCTCTCCAAACATGATCAGGGTTATATGGATTACAAGGATTAAGGGATTTTCAGATCCTCTCATGTCTTTGGTGATGTGGGATTTTTGTGTTTTGTCTCTGTCCTTTAAAATATAAAGAGAGAAAAAGAAAGCAAAACATAAAAGACAGAAAGCAAGCAAGCAAGAGGACAAGGCAGGAAGGAGAAAAATAAAGAGGGAAGGAAATAAGTAGGGAAAAAGAAAGTAGAAAGGAAAGTAAGAAGGAAGGAACTTAAGTAGGAGGAAGGAAGGACTAAACAAAGGAAAGTAGGAAGAATGGACTGACATAATGAAAAAGAAAGGAAAGAAGAAAGAATAGTAGGAGGGAGAAAGGAAGGAAGATTTTACTGATAACTTTTGTATTATTTAATGCTTGTTAATTACATTTTTAATGTTATAAAGTGTTAGAAGAAAGGCAGAGTAGGAAAGTAAATTAAAAAAGGAAAGGAAAGGAAAAAATAAAATAAACAAAATGGGGGAAAACAATGAAAAGGATGAGGGGAGGAAAGCAAAACATTGATCAACATCACTACAAATAAATAATTAAACAGAAATGTCATTAAATATGTTCATATATTTTATGTTGCAGGAAGGAAGGAAAGAAGGAGCAAAGGAAGAAAAGAAGCAAGCAAGGAAGGAAGGAAGGAAGGGAAGAAGCAAGCAAGGAAGGAAGGGAGGGAGGAAGGAGGGAAAGAAGGAATGAAAGAAGAAAAGAAGGAAGGAAGGGAAGAAGGAGCAAAGGGAGGAAAGAAGGAAGGAAGGAAGGGAGGGAGGAAGGAAGGAATGAAAGAAGAAAAGAAGGAAGGAAGGAAGGAGGAGGAAGGAATGAAAGAAGAAAAGAAGGAAGGAAGGGAAGAAGGAGCAAAGGGAGGAAAGAAGCAAGGAAGGAAGGAAGGGAAGAAGCAAGCAAGCAAGGAAAGAAGGAAGGGAGGGAGGGAGGAAGGAAGGAATGAAGGAAGGGAAGAAGGAGCAAAGGGAGGAAAGAAGGAAGAAAGGAAGGAAGGGAGGAAGGAAGGAATGAAAGAAGAAAAGAAGGAAGGAAGGGAAGAAGGAAGGAAGGGAGGGAGGAAGGAATGAAAGAAGAAAAGAAGGAAGGAAGGGAAGAAGGAAGGAAGGAAGGAAGGAAGGGAGGAAGGAAGGAATGAAAGAAGAAAAGAAGGAAGGAAGGGAAGAAGGAAGGAAGGAAGGGAGGGAGGAAGGAATGAAAGAAGAAAAGAAGGAAGGAAGGGAAGAAGGAAGGAAGGAAGGAAGGAAGGGAGGAAGGAATGAAAGAAGAAAAGAAGGAAGGAAGGGAAGAAGGAAGGAAGGGAGGGAGGAAGGAATGAAAGAAGAAAAGAAGGAAGGGAAGAAGAAAAGAAGGAAGGAAGGGAAGAAGGAGCAAAGGGAGGAAAGAAGGAAGGAAGGAAGGGAGGGAGGAAGGAAGGAATGAAAGAAGAAAAGAAGGAAGGAAGGGAAGAAGAAAAGAAGGAAGGAAGGGAAGAAGGAGCAAAGGGAGGAAAGAAGCAAGGAAGGAAGGAAGGGAAGAAGCAAGCAAGCAAGGAAAGAAGGAAGGGAGGGAGGGAGGAAGGAAGGAATGAAGGAAGAGAAGAAGGAGCAAAGGGAGGAAAGAAGGAAGAAAGGAAGGAAGGGAGGAAGGAAGGAATGAAAGAAGGAAGGAAGGGAAGAAGGAAGGAAGGAAGGAAGGGAGGGAGGAAGGAATGAAAGAAGAAAAGAAGGAAGGAAGGGAAGGAAGGAAGGGAGGAAGGAAGGAATGAAAGAAGAAAAGAAGGAAGGAAGGGAAGAAGGAAGGAAGGAAGGAAGGAAGGGAGGGAGGAAGGAATGAAAGAAGAAAAGAAGGAAGGGAAGAAGAAAAGAAGGAAGGAAGGGAAGAAGGAGCAAAGGGAGGAAAGAAGCAAGGAAGGAAGGAAGGGAAGAAGCAAGCAAGCAAGGAAAGAAGGAAGGGAGGGAGGGAGGAAGGAAGGAATGAAGGAAGGGAAGAAGGAGCAAAGGGAGGAAAGAAGGAAGAAAGGAAGGAAAGGAAGGAAGAAGGAAGGAAGGAAGGAAGGGAAGAAGGAAGGAAGTGAAGAAGGAGCAAAGGGAGGAAAGAAGCAAGGAAGGAAGGAAGGGAAGAAGCAAGCAAGCAAGGAAAGAAGGAAGGGAGGGAGGAAGGAAGGAAGGAATGAAGGAAGGGAAGAAGGAGCAAAGGGAGGAAAGAAGGAAGGAAGGAAGGAAGGAAGGAAGGAAAGGAAGAAGGAAGGAAGGGAGTGAAGAAGGAGCAAAGGGAGGAAAGAAGCAAGGAAGGAAGGAAAGAAGGAAGGAAGGAAGGGAGGGAGGAAGGAAGGAAGGAAAGAAGGAGCAAAGGGAGGAAAAGAAGCAAGCAAGGAAGGAAGGAAGGAATGAAGGAAGGAAGGAAAGAAGAAAGGAAGGGAAGAAGGAGCAAAGGGAGTAAAGAAGGAAGGAAGGAAGGGAAGAAGGAGCCAAGGGAGGAAAGAAGGAAGAAAGGAAAGAAGGAAGGGAAGAAGGAGCAAAGGGAGGAAAGAAGGAAGGGAAGAAGGATCAGAGTGAGGAAAGAGGCAAGCAAGGAAGGAAGAAAGGAAGGGAAAAAGCAAGCAAGGAAGGAAGGAAGGAAGAAGTAAGGAAGGAAGACAGAAAGAAAATAAGCAAAAAAGAAAGAAAGCACAAACACTATACACAATGTTGAGTCCTATTTCACGCCATGTTCTCTGGCCAGATCCAATAACCCAACATCAGACAAGGGCTCTGTCCAGCATGCGGACTGTCTGACATGTTTACGAAGGGCCACTGTGTGATGGGTGCTGGTCTGGTGAGCTGCTGTTACAGCACAGAGCTGCTCTATAGTGTCACCATCATCGCTAGTGAAACTTCAAGTGCTGATTCACTGGGCCTGACCTTCACTGGGCTAAAGCCAGTGTCGGTGTCACATGATTAATGGCAGCGAGTGAGTCCAGAAAACCAAAGAGGACGAGTTTGTATGTGTGAGAGTGTGTGTATATGAGACTGTGTGCCAAGAGAGAGAGAGAGAGAGAGAGAGAGAGAGAGACTGAAAAAGTAAAACACAAAGTTATAACTCAACTGTGTGAGGTTTCTAAACTACTCATACACAGGCAGGTAGTCAATTCTCAAAGCAGACCTCAGTCTCTCAGTAACAGTGCACTGCTTTCATTAAGGTCCAATATCAGCACCCGGTCTTTAAATCTTGACATCCTATTTTCACAGAATCAATGCTTCTCTCGTTTAATGCCGAACCCCTTCAACGAGACCGTATTCACCGCTCAGAACATCAGAAACTAGCTCATACATTTGAAATTCTTCTAATTAAAGTCGTAAAAGTTCCAAGCTTTATAGAATTGTCTGATTTATTGAAAGTATTGCAGAGGTCTCCGCAGGCGAATAAGAACGAGCAATCAAATGATGATAGTACACGCAAGAATTCCATTTTGATGCCACAAAGACTGGAACGCTTCCTAATATACCTGTTAGACACGCCACAAGGGAATTATCTGTATCTTTGGATCCACCGCAGTTACTTCAGGCTATTGAATTAAATTCAGTTCGTTTAAATTAATCTCACACTCATTTCCATAGCTTTGAGCCCCAGTGGACTCTCTCCCCTCTCTCTCCCCTCGTAATTTATTAAATAAATAAAGGAATATTTGTTCTTCCATCCTAGTAATAAAAAATAAAAAATAATAAAAAACAAGCCAGAATTTAACTGGCAGAAGAATTCAGGCTTTGAAATAAACGGTGCTTTTGGAAATTCCACCTTTGTTCTATTAAAAGGAATAGTTCATATATATATATATATATATATATATATATGACATCAGTTACTCAGCCTCATGTTGTTCCAAATCCATATGACATTCTTTTTGTTTCCGTGGAACACAAAATGAGATGTTTAACAGAATAATGTCATGCATTTGGCAGACGCTTTTATCCAAAGTGACTTACAGTGCACTTATTACAGGGACAATCCCCCCGGAGCACCCTGGAGTTAAGTGCCTTGCTCAAGGACACAATGGTGGTGGCTGTGGGGATCGAACCAGCAACCTTCTGATTACCAGTTATGTGCTTTAGTCCACTACACCACCACCACTCCATATGTTATATAATGATGATGCTTTTTGCATACAATGATCAGTAATCACAAAATGGATTTTGTTATTATCGATAATCCCAATATCGATGCTCTGTAAGTGCTTCCAGAGTTGTAGTAATATGTTTTCATTTCAAACATCAGTAACAAGAACATTTTAAAAACTCTTGCTGCTCTTTGCTGGATAACTTTAGTAGCTTTAAACAGTGTTAATCTATTATAATCACCAGTCATTTATGTATTTATTGTTTTACATTACATCACATTACTTTTTTCAATTTTCGAAAGTTTACTTGACTACTATGATAGTGCTGTTACATATTTAAAGCACTTTTGTCGTCATTTGTATCTTTGTTCCATTGTTTTTATTTGTTCTTTTGCCTTTAATTTGTTTCTAGATTCTATTACTGAATCTTTGTCTTGAAAAATGACTTGAGCACTTGAAACCATGTTTGCCCAAATTAGTTAGTATTTTGTTGTGATATCGAAATTGGTAATGGCTTTCATATGACATTACAGGTAAATCTGAAATATCCACAAAAAAAATCAGAATTGAGTCAAATTGAAATGAAATCGGAGTCGAATCAGGAAAACTCTATCGATAACCAGTCCTAGTCTTTTCCAAGTTATTGTAGGTCTTTAAACTACTTTTATAGACTACTTTTCCAGTTCTTGTGCAATGCTTTTTTGAAGCTTGACAGACATTCTTCAATATTTCTTATTTTGCGTTCCATGAAAGAAAGAGTTTTTCTTTTCTGGCTGAGCTAACTTGTAAATACAGCTTGCGTTAGCTGTGTGATCCAGCAGAGGAAAATTCATAATCTGGGATTTGTTTCGGAGCACAGCACATCTCTTGCACACAGCTTCTCGGTTTTCCCTCCGAGTGGCCATCGACTGCTGGAAGCATTGAGTTGACACGGATAATAAAGATGAGTTTTCCAATAATTCAGCAGGGGGTGCGAATGACAGCTGCTACAGGACACCACGCCAGGAAATATGGCATGGAAACTGCCGTTCAAGGTCCCCCTCTCGTTTTTGGAGCGAATGTCTATGGCGAAGCAACTTAACTGGGCAGATTTGAGCCCTACCTGAGGGCTTTATGATTAAAGTATGTTAGAAGCGGCCAGCTGTCTCCCCACGATGAAATCAATGGGGCCTGCCGAGAGCCCACGCGCCAGAATCGAAAGTTCCCTCTTTGATATCAATCAACGAAGAGTCATCTGACAGGCCTTTGAGTGGCATCTGGTGTCTGTGAACATTTTTATGAGGCCATTACTTGCCTGTTTGCTGGTCTTCGGCTTACCTTGGGCTCTGCTAATTTGGCATCACCGAGCAACACTGACATCAATCAATTGAGAACAACCAATTAGCCTCTTAGCCATGACTCTCCCCTGCTCCCATTATGTCTTGGTGGAGACGCATAGTGCCAATCAGCAACAACGGATTTCAATCAGATTTGCTCAAGTGTTTTCCGAACAAGCTTGGAGAATATATTGACTCCAAAATCTAAACATCCATTAAACGAGTGCATTTTACTATAGTGAATCAAAGTGAAGCCTGAAAACCAGATTTTGCACTCATCTAGGTATGTTTTTTTAGGATGCGTGAAAGATAGGTCTACAGTAGAGTCCAAAAGTCTGAGACTAAGAGGAAAAGCTTTTATTTTGATTTTTTTTTTACTTTATTTTATATTTGTATTTATTTATTTATATTTAATCATGTTCCAAAGAGCATCTTGTGTGATTTGGTGGAAACAAGAACATATTAGTCCAAAGGAGTTCACATGGTCAATGTCACAAATGTACTTACATTTTAATGACCTAGAAATAATCTGAAATATTTATTATTATATATCAGCAGTTACAGAAATATTCAAACCAGCCCGTCTGGCACCAACAATCGTGCCACGGTCCAAATCACTGAGATCACATTTTTTACCCCATTCTGATGGTTGATGTGAACATTAACTGAAGCTCCTGACCCGTATCTGTATTATTTTATGCACTGCAATGTTGCCACACAATTGGCTGTTTAGATAATTGCATGGATGATTGTTGGTGCCAGATGGGCTGATTTGAGTATATCTGGGATTTTCACACACAACAGTCTCTAGAATTTACTCCGAATGATGTTAAAAACAAATAACATCCACTGAGTGTCAGTTCTGCACACGAAAACGCCTTGTTGATGAGAGAGCTCAACAGAGAATGGCCAGAGTGGTTTGAACTGACAAAGTCTACCGTAACTCAGATAACCACTCTGTACAATTGTGGAGAGAAAATATCATCTCTGAATGTTATTCTAAGATACAGGTTGGCGCAGTTTTGGTGGCAAGAGGGGGACCTACGCAATATTAGGCAGGTGGTTTTAATGTTGTGGCTGATCGGTGCATATGCCCTGTTGATTTATTCATGACAATTCAATTACCCCTTTATTGTTGCTTAATTTATGCTGTCGCATTCAATGTTTACACAGTTGGATGAATGTCTATCGTTGTCATACAAATCATAATCTTGATCTTGGGGGTACTCAGGGGGATTTTGCAGTACCTGCCAAAGATAAATGCCAACAAAACAACACTGACAATCGTTTCTAAAAAGTTTTTTGATCAAATGACTGAGAGAATTCAATGCAGATATGTCACACCATCTGACATTGTTTGATGTGTTGATCAGAAAAGAGCTTAAGACTAAATTGAATTTCTTGTATCAGACTGACACTGAGTGGAGAAGATAGCAAAATTAGTCTTTATAACCCTTCTGTGGAAAGTTACTCTTAAATAATTAAATGTTACTTTTCAAATGAATTAAATTCCAGATAGCTACTCACTGAACATGGGAAAAGGCTAGTCGATCATAAAAGAGGTAATTTATATATAAACGTTTTACATGTAGAGTATAAAAAAACAGCTTGTTTAATTCTATGAGTCAGAGAGAAGGTGGAAAACAGCCATGCAGAACTTGGTGAATGTGGTGTTTGCCAGGATGTTGCTATGTGGCTTCTAGGGCATTGTTTGGTAGTTGTGGTGGTATTCTGGGTGTTTGTTTACTTGTCAATATGAGGAAATCTCTGTGGGATATCGCTCCCCAAAGTAAAGCTAAAAAAGTAAAATCACACCTCAACAAGCCACACGATTTGAGGTATCATTCATGATTGTGGCACAAATGATTCATAATGTCAAGTGTATAACCATAAACCATTCATTTAAAGGAAAAGTTAACCCAAAAAAAACGTTCAGGTTTTGGGCTTGTTCGGTTCAGATATTCCAAGTATAATTTCAGGCTGGGGTTTGTAATTAAGGAATAAATAAATAGTCCTGCATAACTTACTCTTACTCATAGCCACGTACAAACAGACAAGTTAGGGGCTGTTCACACCAGATGTGTTTTTGCGCAACAGCCTTTCACTGTTTGGCCGAAAATGTCTCGTTGCCCCCTTTTACACCTGGTGTAAAATGCATCTCTAGTGATCCTATCACATGTGATCAGGTGAGACACATTGCTGTTTACAACTGGTCACTTAAAAGTGTCTCCTGTGAACACTTATGTTTCGGATTTCGACGGGAGAGTCTCTAAATTCATGATGAAATACATGAATCACTATGTCATATCAGAAAGGTATGATAATAAACCGCTAAAAGACATAAAAGACAAGGAAAGCACAAACAAAACCGGCATGCTGGTTAACCCAGAAGCAGTTGAAATTTAATCTTAACACAAACTCAACATTTATACCAAAATAATCTGTTGTTTGAATGGAGTACCTGTATTAAAGGAGCTTCATATGTTTGTGCTTCTCATCCGTACCTGCATGTTGATATCAGATACACTGAAGAAGATCCTTGAAGTTATCATGCTCAGATCTGACTTTTTTTTTCACTTGAAAACATCACGTAATCTGCAAAGTTTAAACTTTTTTGTAGGCAGTAGTTGGTTGACAGGTGAAGGGGTGGAGCTTCACTGCTGTCCAGGAGTTATTCAGGACAGATTATCTCACCACAATCACCTCTAATCCGACGTGATCACATGCATTTTTGACTACCTTTTGTATGTGGTTTTTGTGTCTTGTGCAGGACTGCCACATTTTTTAGACACCATGTCAAGTTAAAAATAATGTATTTTTTCAATGCTTACAAAAAATACATCCTATTGCAACACGTTTATTTTCTTGGAGAAGAAATGATACAGAGTGAGCGATTTCGGGTTTGGACTTACAATTTGAGAGTACTGGTTGTGTCGGGTCACATGGTTTCGGACCCAGGCCAGGTTTGGCAAGTTGGTGCTACTGCAGTCCGGAGATCTCCAAACAGGGAGAAAATACAATAAAGAGCAGAGTAACTCCTGAAGGGGTCGGATTTACTCCAGAAGGGGTTTGGGCCAGCTCCAAAAGACACTTCCACTGACAGTTAGGGTTAGTGGAAGGGTTAGGTTTAGAGGCCCTGTTTATCTTTGCTGGACGTTTGGAGCTCTTTCCCCTTTTTGGAGCTCGGCCTGCAGCTATATCATTTTCAGGTTTGGGCTTCCTTTTAAGGCCCATGTAGACCTCTAGTCTCTGGTTTCTTCAAATATTTATTGGCAACAATAGAAATACTTGCCTTAGCAAACAAGTGCTAACAATTGTTTTTAGGTGATAAAAAACTTGACTAAATTTATAAGTGGATTACAACACTACAAAATGCCACAAAAATGGAATACTGTAACTTTGATATATTTCATGATTTGGCTTTTCTTGAACCAATATCCATTGAGCACACACGGATGAGTCAGACACACAATAAACCATCTCAGCAGGCTTTCAATAGGCCCAGCGGTAGCCAATGTCTCCCTCTGAAGATACCTGCCAATGAACTAACACTTACTGTCCTTATGATCAAAAAATGCAGTCCACAAGCCTGTTATTGACTGGAGACTTTAGCGGTGACTCTCGACAGGGATTAGGATAGAAGATCGGAGATATGGCTGCAAAAAATCACAAACACACAGCTCTTGGGGACCCGAATAAAAAGATGTGGAAGCACAGCCCGGGGCGTCACCCCAGGAACTGCGATTTCCAACCGGCCAACTTATGAACTTTCACAAAGAGAAACCTTCCTGTGCTGTTCTTTGGGATAATGGCTTTCAATCTCCAAATCACAGGAGCTTCTGCAAAGACAACCACAGTGCTCCAATGGGTTTCCCGATAATATAACTGCACTGAAAGGTATGAAAAGGATGAATGGGAGAGGAGGAACATTTATATGAGTCAAACTCAGCTACCTTTGGTGATGGCCATGGATTATAATAGTCTTGTGTTGGGGGGGGGGGTGGCTTCTAATGCAGCTGGTGGTTATATATAGTGTTTCAGAGCTGTGCCCCTGCAGGAAAGATTACAGCTCTCTACGATTTCTATGGCCTCATTAGACATCAGATCGGCTCTCAGGCAGAAACAAACAGCTTTGACATTAGAAGTGCTATGAGGGAGAGTCGTCACCGTTCACAATGGGTGTTTTCTACCTTGTCTTATTGAAACCAACTTAATGTTGTATACCAACAATTTTGTGAAGGATTTTTTATGTGGCTCATTGTTTGTATCGCAGCCATTTCTGTTCGGCCCCGTTTTGCTGCCGACCCACCAGGTTAAGTCCTGGTTCTCCCTATGGCCAGTCCACTCCTGCTAGAGGCACTCCAACAACATTGACTTTTGTTGCCTTTTTCACACAAATCACAAGTAAAATGGCAGATTATCAGTTAACAAACACTTCTAACCCTGTTCCTCCCACAGCACTATCTTATGATATCAATACTCTTGTACTATAGTGCATGACTTCAACTGAAAGGCGATCAGTTTAAGTGATTACTTAACCAACTACATTTGCAAGCTTGTTCAAGCCTGATCAAATTGCGGTTGCACTTGCGATTCAAAGGACCCAGAATGTATGAGTCCAGAAGAGCATATACGCGAGTCGACACATAAGCCGAAAGTTTAATAGAAGCATCTCAAAATGACATGGTTGCATCAACAATTGCATTCTTCATCTCGCATTAGCTTTTTCTGACACTTTCAGTTAGGTTTAGGTTAAAAGTTTAGGGTAGAGAGGTTGGTTTTGTTGATTCAAAACTCAAAAGAGCATTTTACCTCAAAACTGCTGCTAGGGATGGGCCAATCGATCCTAAAGTATTCAATATTTACTTAACAATATGTTCATTATAAGCTTTGAAGTAAAAATAATTAACGGTGTATTCTGAGTTCAATACAAGTTAAGCTCAATCGACAGAATTTGTGGAATAATGTTGATTACCACAACAATTAATTTTGACTTGCCCCCCCTTTTCTTAAAAAAAAAGAAGCAAAAATCGAGTTTACAGTGAGGCACTTACAATAAAAGTGAATGGGGCCCATTTTTGAACTTTTAAATACTCACTTTTTCAAACATATATCCACAAGACATAAACAGTATGCATGTTAACATGATTTTAGTGTGATAAAATCCCTTACTGACCTTCTCTGTGTAAAGTTATAGAACATTTTACAACTTTGTGGTCATGATGATGTAATGTCAACAAACCCTATAATCACTGTAAAAAATGGCCATTTAAACAACTTTACATCACAAATAATACATTTCTGTAAGTGGTTTTAAAATTTTAAAAAGCTTAAAATTTCTGCTTTTAAACCTTCCAAAAATTGACCCCATTGACTTCCATTGTAATTGCCTCACTGTAACCTCGATTTCTTATTTGTTTTTTTTTATTATATTTTTTGAAGGAAAACTAATAAGCGCCTTTTTACAAGATGTAATATAAGTCTCAGGTGTCCTCAGAATATATCTGTGAAGTTTCAGCTCAAAATACCCCACGGATCATTTATTATACCATGTTATAAAAGCCTCTTTTGGTGGAATAAAAAAAAAAATGCTGATTTTGTGTGTGTCTCTTTAAATGCAAATGAGCTGCTGCTCCCCACCCCATTCTGGAAGATGGCTGTGCCTTTACAGCTCATGCTCCGGTTACTACAGCAACAACAAATCAGAACCAATCAGCCAGAGCTGGACTAGGAACTGAAATCGGCCTGGGATTTTACATAGCCACTGGCCCAATAGTTGAGTGGAGGGGTGTTCGCTGTCCTTTTCAGCATATCGCGGCGCCTTTTGTGGTCCGTTCTGCATAATGCGGCAGCTCATTTTAGCAAATAACGGCCCATCGGCCCGTTTCGCGGCTGACCCACTGGCCCGCTCGGTTCTCCCGTTGGCCAGTCCGCCCCTGATCGGCCCCAAAGTGTGTCGGCCCACCGGAAAAATGCCCGATATGCCAGATTACCAGTCCAGCTTGTCCACTGCGTCTTCAGTGGCTCTGATGCCAGGAGTACATGAAGACTCTTATGTTCACTTTTACAGCAAACAACAGAACATGTATGACACTTACAAAGCTGAGACATTATCCTTCTCACTGTATCTGCTCCAGCACGGAAAACAATGGCAGACTGAGTGTAGATCACTCAGGGGAGGAGCTATGATAATAGGGTTGAGTCCGTCACCAGTCGTGGGCGTGGCCTGCTCTAACGTGACGTCACTTTAAAGCAGAAACGAAAACCGTTCATTTTGACACTGATTTTGATTAATAGAATTATAAGAAAGAGGAGTGGGTGCACTTTTAACATTGTAGGGTTGTGTACCGACTCACATTTATGTACAAACACCATGTAAAAGTGAATTTTGCATAATAGGTCCCTTTTAAAGAGAAGGACAAGTCAAAATATATTTTTTGTGGTAATCAATATTATAAAGCTGCTAATCAATTTTTTAAAATAAAATGCTCATTCAAACAAGAGGCTAATGAGATAATGTCAGAAAGACGTCATCTGAAGTAAATTTGATGGAGCTAAATTTTGCATTTATTAAAGGGTTTAAGCAACTTTTGTTTTTGTTTAAAGTTGTTAAAATATGAATAATCAAAATCACTAATATCAAATATCACTATTCATGTTTTTTGTTTGTTTGATTTTTTCACGACAATTTGCTCAGTGTTCTTCATAGAAAAAACATCAGTTTTCAACAAAGTCTCCCTTTTCCTTTTCTGAGCCTTCCTGCAAAAGCTGAATCGGGCCAAATCTCCACAATTCATCTAAAGATGAAGAGCAGGATCTCGGATAGAAGAAAGTTGCAAACCAATTAAAAGATGCATAAGACAAACTTTCTGAGTTTGCAGGTTGTTATAGAGAGGCTTGCCCGATTGGCTGGTTAAATGTGCAACATTACTATCTTCTTCTATGCAAAGAGAATATGGAGCTCTCATGTCCTCGTTTCTGTCAATTGGAATATCTAAAGGAAAAAAGTATCTTGAAAATTGCACTCCAGGCAAGTGATGAAAGGCACAGTGCCTCTTGAGACATGGCGGATGTGGGACTTGATTCCTTAAAAGTAAGCCGCTGTGTGCCAATGATAAGCAAAAGTGAGGGGGGATTGTGTATTTTAAAACAATAATAAAACCCAGCCGTTTCATGGGTCTCTACAGATGTTTTTGTAGGTGCATATTGGTATATATTCGCAGAGGGAAGATTCAAAGAATGCCAGGGCATTTATACTGTAAATGAGCTTGAAAATGAAACCAATATTGCTACAGAAATGGATTTTGAAGCGATGCATTAAGATATGCCAGCCACATAAGTTTCCATTCCTCGAGCCGTACAGCAGAGGTCATGTTCAATATTCAATTTAGACTCGCTGCAGCTTCATTTGCTCCTTGATTCACTCTGTTCTCTTATCCAGTAATAATGCTAGTAATTGTCTAAAACATATACTATATATATGAGGAGTAAAGTTTAGGGTAAATCAAACCCAAACCTCATGGTCCGATGCATATTTGTTCTGTGGTTCAATTGATGTCTAATAAAGCCTGTGTACGGATGAATATTAAATGTGTATGAAATGTTTAACCTTAACAAAACCCTCAACAAGGTAAACAAATAGATATGAATGTTACATATGAATGAAATTGTCTTTTTTTACTGTAAAAATATATAAATATCCTAAAAACAAGATATATTTAATTAATAAGCAAAATTATATAAAGTTTTGGGGAGTAACTAAATACATGTAACAGGTTTATGTATTTGTAGAGCGGAGGAGGGCAGGGCCGGGCCCAATGTACGCCCGGTCCCCAATCAGCCTGATGGGGGCGCACGAGGGATAAAGGCGGCCGGTGTTCGCTGTCCTTTTCTGCATATCGCGGCGCCGTTTTGTGGTCCGTTCTGCATAATGCGGCGGATCGTTGCTGATTATCGTGGCCCATTCGGCACGTTTCGCGGCCGAACCACCGGCCCGCTCGGTTCTCCCGATGGCCATTTCGCCCCCGATCGGCCCAAAAGTCCGTCGGCCCACTGGGAAAATGCCCGGTATGCCAGATTACCAGTCCAGCCCTGGTTTGAAGTAAGTTTGGAGTAGAAGAAATATAAATAAACCTTGAATAAATTGTCAGCTTTATGCTAAGCTAAAATGCTATTTCTAGCCATTTTACATGCACATGTTACCAGACACAATGATATTTATTTATCAAGAAAATTCACGTTGGATCATAATTTCTTTTTTTTCTAGAAGACCTTTAATATTAGGGCAAAAAGCATATTCTTGACAATAATTTTTTTATTGTTTTCCTGATAAAAAATATCTAAAAATATTTTTTAAGAGAATGTATTTTTAACATGTGTATTTTATCTTACTGTGCTGGTAGTTTTTATAGTCAAAACAAGTGAAAAATCCTACCAGTACTGAAGAAGTAATCCAAAGTATTTAGAATACATTACTGACCATGAGTAATCTAATGTAATACGTTACAAATTACATTTTACAGCATGTATTCTGTAGTGGAATACATTTCAAAAGTAACCCAGACACAAACTAACTAACAAGTTTATGCCTAAGAGATGCTAAAACTAACTGCCAAAGGGGCAATTTAATTTAATTTGCTTTAAATAAAGTTAATTTGTCTACTGTATTGGCAAATAGTTTTTGTAAATGTTTTTTTGTAATAAAGGTGTCTTGTTTTAAGGATGTTTATATATTTTTTTTACTGGAAAACAAGACAAAATAAAGAGTAAGATTCTCTCTCGCATTTTCGTATATTAAATATTTTGGCTAATTTAATTATGCTATAAATAAAAATAAAAGTGCAGTTCTCTCTCTGGACTAGATTTATGCATTTCAATTTCATAACAAAATTCCATCAAATTGAATTGAGTAATCAAATAATTATAATTTTGTAATTTCATGAATTTCATGAATTTTTTAATGACAAAATACAATTTTATGGAATTTTGTTATGAAACTGAAATGTGTAAATCCTAAAAACAGAATGCACAATTCTGCTAAGAATGTAAAAAAAAATGTGGTCGATCAATTTTGACTTTTTAAAAGAAAATTAATTGTTAGAATATCTAAAGTCACACTTTTAAAAAAATACTTTGATTATGGCTTAAAAGGACAATTCACCCTATATATATTCATATATATTCATTCATATATTTATACAGTTTTGGAGTAAATAATAAATATTGTAAAAATATTGAAACTGCCTATGACATTCATAATATTGATATATATATATATATATATATATATATATATATATATATATATATATATATATATATCAATATTATGAATGTCATAGGCAGTTTCAATATTTTTACAATATTTATTATTTACTCCAAAACTGTATAAATTATCTAGACAGAATGTTAGCCTCAGTCACCATTCACTTGCATTAAATGAAAAGAAAATGAAAAAAAAAAGAGGCAATGCAAGTGAATGGTGACTGAGCCTATCATTCTACCTAACATCGCCTGTGTTCAGCAGAAGAAGAAAAAAACAATATGGGTTTGGAACAACATCAGGGGGAGTAAATGATCACAGATTTCAAATTTAGGGGTGAACTATTATTTTGTAATGCTTGTAAATGTGTGAAAAAGCAACTTTGATAAATATAATGTTCAAAATCAGACCAGTATTGATTGATTACAGTATCGGTTGTTGTTATTGACCTCAAATGGCAACATAGCAGGTATTTACAGAACAATTACAAAACCATAAATTTTTTTATAAATTGCAAATTGAGAAATTTGTACCGTTACTCTCCTAGTGCATGCTATTCTCCGAAACTCCCATAACTATAGAAATGCAAATCAAACAGAGGTGTAAACATTTCTCCTTCAATCAGAGCTGAAGTCAAAAGGGCTGTTAAACATTCATCACTCCTGTTCTGACTAATAGGGACAGAATGTTGTGCATTGAATCAGTCTTGACCCTGACTACGCTGTCACTGCTGTGACTAGTGGACAAATCCGACATAACAAGCGTGCAATGTGATCTGAGTGTCAAGTAAGCTGCTTTGGACAGAGTCATCTGCCTGTGCTGTAATTAAGATTGGCAGATTGAACTGACTTGAGCCATGGATATATTTAAAGGAAAAGTTCACCCAAAAATGACAATTCTGTCATTATTCACTCACATTAATCTCATTACAAAACTGAATGCAGTTATTTCTATTTTCAGTGGAACACAAAAAATCTTTCAAGAAACTCTTTTCCTTACAAGGGCAGTTCAAAATGACCACCAGTGTTGGGGAGTAATTAACCTAAAGTATATGATGCTACTACAGTTTTTTTTATTCGCTTTGGTACTATTTTCACAAGTAAGGTGTACAGTTTCAAAACTCTTAGTGCTAATATCACAACATTTTTCAATAGCATAACAGTAGCTAACAATTTTCACAAGTCTACATTTTCCAATAAGTAACAGTTTAACATAAAAAAAGCTACATTTATTTTATATTGTATTGCAAACGCAGAGATGGAAAGCAGAAACACACTCACATAAACCGTCCTCTTTCTCTCCTGTAGTTCTGGGAAAACCAAATAATTAAGTGCATTATTTCTTTCGGATGGTTTCAGGTCTAAGTGCTGTTCGTCCCTATTTTTTTAGATTTTATTTGAGAAACAGATCAATATTTAAGTCCTACTATAAATTCTCCTCCCTGCTCAGTCAATCTCCACTTTAACTTTCACATTTTTCTTCTTGTGTTTTTGGTGATTCACATTCTTCATGCATATCCTCCCATATTGGACAGGGAGAAGAATTTATAGCAAGGATTTAAGGACTTAAATATTGATCTGTTTCTTGCCCGCACCTGTCATATCATATGGATTACTTTTATGCTGCCTTTATGCTCTTTGGAGCTCCACAAATTTGAATTATGATATTATGACAATTTCAGTATTTATTATGTGAATATGATTTCACACAATCATCATAAATTTTTTCAAAAAATATGACCATCCCACAGTTTTGGTGTCATTTCTACCACACCAAGCAATTTTGCTTCAAAAAAAGTTTTTACAAAAGTTAGTGTACTTTTTAACCAAGTCGACAAAAGTGTAATTGAAGAGCATGCTTGAGATGAACTATGAAACAAGTGATCAAGAACACAAAGTAAAATCAAGGTAAATATCACTTAGCCTATGAATAGAGTATTTTTATTGGGCATCATTTCCGATCAATCTGTGATTTTGCCAAATTACGCAAAAAGTGTGAAAATATTATTTAATTGGGCGTTTTCAGGATACTTTAAATGTTAGCTTTGATATTAGCATTGTAAATCAGACATTTTATTTAAAAAACAGTAAAAAAGCAATTTCCATCAATGTCATTTCTTCCACAGAATTCTCATAAACACAGTACAAAAGTTGAGATGTAATGACACTGTGGTGGGAATTTTCATGACTTGAAAAAAATTAAATAAAAAATGACACAAATGACAAAAGTCTTCTGTGATGCATATGCATACCATGTTTTTAGATTGTTAGAAGACAAATTAAATACCGGTGAGAGCGAAAAATATTTACTTTACCATCTAGAAGTCCACAGTGTTAAACCTGAAGTTGAAGAAACACTTACAGTCAGGGCCGGATTAACCGCCAATTTGGCCTTTGCCCAGGGGCCTCTAAATCCAATGGGCCCGAGCTCTAAATCAATTATTTATTTTGAGATATCTATAATAAATCCACATAAATGTCAGCTTTATGTGAAAACATATGCCCAAAACGTGCTGGACTACAGCAGCAGCACAGGCGATAGATAGATAGATAGATAGATAGATAGATAGATAGATAGATAGATAGATAGATAGATAGATAGATAGATAGATAGATAGATAGATAGATAGATTATAGACACAGATTATAGATAGATAGATAGATAGATAGATAGATAGATAGATAGACAGACAGACAGACAGACAGACAGACAGACAGACAGATAGATAGATAGATAGATAGATAGATAGATAGATAGATAGATAGATAGATAGATAGATTATAGACACAGATTATAGATAGATAGATAGATAGATAGATAGATAGATAGATAGATAGATAGATAGATAGACAGACAGACAGATAGATAGATAGATAGATAGATAGATAGATAGATAGATAGATAGATAGATAGATAGATAGATAGATATGGGTGGCGGAGGACGAATCTCAGTTGCCTCTGTGTCTGAGAACGTCAATCCGAGCATCTTATCACGTGGCTTGTTGAGCGCATTACTGCAGAGACATAGCATTTGTGGAGGCCCACGCACAACTCACCATGCACCCCACTGAGAGCAAGAACCACAGTATAGTGACCACAAGGAGGTTACCCCATGTGACTCTACCCTTCCTAGCAACCGGGCCAATTTGGTTGCTTTGGAGACCTGGCTGGAGTCACTCAGCACACCCTGGATTCTACGCCAGGTGTGGTAGTCAGCGTCTTTACTCGCTGAGCTACCAAGTCCCCCTAACTGCGGTTATTTGAGACTACTGTGATTATTGAGCATTCAAATTCCACTCACATTTTAAGGCCCAAATAAGGGAATTTTAAGCTAATATGTTGTATAAATGCCATGAACTGTGTGTCTGTGTGTCATTCAGTTGAATTCCGCATCTGAGCATCACTGGGCCGCACCGCGGAGGTCAAGAAACTCCTGTCCTGAAGAGCGTGTGAAGTGCTCTGATACGTGATGTCAGCAAAGGCTCTTGCCAAACTCCCGTGAAAATATAAACAAACAAGTATAAACTTTGATAATGAATGCAGAGCACTCTAGTTTCACTTTAAACGATTGTGTAATGGCAAATGTTTCTGGCTTATACATGCAGTGTTAAGGAAACACAATTCTGTGGAGTGATACAATTATGAAATTAAATCTCAATAATGGCTCATGGGTTCAGTCAGAGCACTAAAATAATGTGTGAAAGTGAAGAAATTAGGAAATAAATATTTTACTTTTGCATAATATTATAAAAAATATAATATAATATTATATATATATATATATATATATATATATATATATATATATATATATATATATATATATATTATATTATGCAATAATAATATATTTGTTTCCTAATTTCTTACTTACTTATATTATTATTTTTTTTAAAAACAAGTTTAAATGTAAAGTTGACCAAAAAGAGAGTCATATTTTAAATATTCTGAAATATTTTGAAATTTATTTTCTTTTGTTTTTATATTTCATGTCATTCACAAGTTTAAAGCTTTAAAAGGAAATCATAGTTTATCACTATTTTATTATTTGATTTATATATTTGAATTTAAATATGAAAAAATGACTTCTTAAGGTGTATGAAGCACACATGCAGAAAAAAAGCACACATTAAAATATGTCAATTTATATAATAATTAATTGTGAAAGCTCTTAACGAAACAATTAATCGTCATAGACCTAAAACAAACAATTACTCGTCACAATCGCAATTATTTGTTTGACAATTAATCGTCAGTCAATTTTCATAACCGTGACAGCTCTAGCGTTAATAAATCTTGAAGTTTCTTAAGTTAACATTGTCAAAAATATATGACTGTTCTACAGAACGGATTGTAAAACATTTTTGCCATTTCAATACTGTGCACATTCCTAACAAACCTGCCAAGCGTCCTGTAGTGCATAAAGGGAACGCAGTCACGTTATGTGGGACCTCCATGGTGTACCAGCCCATGGGCCCCTCAGTTCTTAATCTGTCCTTGCTTACAGTATATAGATTTTAGATTTGAAAGCATTGATCATGTAATCAAACTGAATAACAACACATTACCCCTTACCCTATTTTCTAATCTTTGACCTGATGGACGCACGCTGTGATGCTTTATTAAGGACATTTACTCCCGTGCATCTGCTTAAACAATCCTTAATCAACAACTGATTGGCAAAAAGCTCAGAAGCTTGAAACGACATTGGCATAAAACAACTAAATCAGTGCGCTCTTCATTCGCAGCAATCTTTGACTTAATGCAAGCTTCATTCTTCAATCAGCAGGGCTGGATGCGGGAACAATAAATGAAATGCATAAGGCAGAGAGAAGCGGCCAGTGTAAAACATATGGCACAGCCACACCGATCAATACCAGTCCCTGATCTGCAATTGATGAAAAGCTTCTCTCTGCTCTTCCTATAATCTCAGATCCTGATTTATCAATGTAGGGAATGTTTTTACCAAACATGTGATATCGATTCCACGTCCCCATTGCCTTTCTTCTTTCTTCTCTGCTTTTCCCGCATGTCTATTCCTCTTCTTTTGGTCCTCTTGTCCTTTGAATTTCAATCGCATTTGCAATTTCCATTTGCTGTATCAACAGAGTTGAATGCGTATAAAAGCAGATGAAAATAGAGAAAGGACAATGCAGACCCACAGTAGAGAGGGATCGAAATACACATTCTTTACATTGAACTAGATTTTGTCGTGGTGTATACCCATGCAAAACTCTCTCCCATGTTGTTAAGGTGTTTATATGCGGTTGCTTGGGTGTTCTGGGCTGTTGTTTATTAGTTCAAGTCAAAAGGGCTTACACCCAAATTTCTAGGCTCGAGTCCTCAATGTAAGTATATGGATGTTTTTCACCCTTTTTTATCATCCGACAGGCAAGTTAATGCCAGATTTGTTCAAATCCCAAACCCTAAATTTTTTGCAATAGTAAAGTTTGCCTCATCAAGCACCACTAATTAGTGCAAATCCAAAAATAATAAAAATCAAATAATTTATCTAATTTTATATGCATTTTTTTTTTAAAGAGAGTCTTTGTCTACATGAACAAAGTTGAGAGGCATATCAAGTTTGACAGTGTACCAACTCTAAATCTTAGGGGGAACAAATGGATCCAATTAGAACCAAAAAGCATTTTGCAGCCTGAGGCAATAGAAGGAACTTTATTCTATAGCTATAGATCCGTGTGGTCGTTCCATATGCTACAGTGAATTATTAACAACTAAATCAGTGCGCTCTTCATTCGCAGCAATGAAGAGCTTCATTCACAGCAATGACTGTGCAGTGTGTAAACCAGTGGTTCTCAATATTTTGCGGCCATGCATCTCTTTTGGAACTAGAAATAAAGACTATCGCGCCCTGTAACGGGAGCGTAAAGAGGTGCACTAGTGACTGACACTAGGGGCTGTAGCCTTTAACCTCCTTGTTAGCGCACCCGCCTCCCACGTCAGAGATGCTGGTTCGAGTCCCGTTCGGAGCGGGGTGACCAGGACCGGTTACATTGGTGCCATGACCCGGATGGGAGTGAGGTTTAAGGGGGCGAGTGTAACAGGAGCCAGCTGGTAGATAACTGTGCAGTGTGTAAACCTCACTCTCCTGACCTCAAGAGGTGCACTAGCGACTGCCACTAGGGGCTGTTGACTTTAGCCTTCTTGTTAGTGCACCCGCATCCCATGCCGAAGATGCTGGTTCGAGTCCCGTTTGGAGCGGGGTGACCAGGACTGGTTACAGTGGTGCAATGACCCAGATGGGAGTGAGGTTTAGGGGGGTGAGTGTAACAGGAGCCAGCTGGTAGATAACTGTGCAGTGTGTAAACCTCACTCTCCTGATCTCAAGAGGTGCACCAGCGACAGACACTAGAGGTTGTAGCCTCCTTGTTAGCGCACCACAGAATGCTGGTTTGAGTCCCGTTCGTAGCGGGGTGACCAGGACCGGTTACACCCCCACCTTATTATTTGTTCCAAAATATGATAAAATATAATAAGAACTCTGGTGCGATTGCTCTGTTAGTGCGGAACAAGTGTAAATGCCGTCACCCGATCCTTGGTGTGCACTAAACAAGCAAACCGAGACCGCCTGAAAAGTGGGTCTCGGTCTGCTTCCAAACGAACTCAGGTGCGGTTCGATTGATATAACGCAACATGGACCAAAGACATCTAAACGGACCAAAAACAGGAAGAAATTTGCCTAATACTGACCTCAAGCATACCTGGTTCTTCACATCATAGGAGCTATGTTGCCCATTACAGTTCGGTACTTGCGTCGGAACCGCCCGTCAGCTGTCCTTGCAGCAT